>NW_011887541.1:0-4338 GCF_000313485.1 Hansenula ciferrii | reverse complement strand
TCAAATTTACATTTGATTTCATTTTAATTTTAAATTTGCAGTAATTTTCAGTCCATTCGAGTAATTCCTATCCCAATCTAAATTTAGCTTTTACTAAAATATGCATGCATATCAATCACGACGCGTTTTACGTTTATGCATTGCATATGGTTCGGACACGACAAAATCCGAGCCCTAGTCACGTGCCGAATGAGTAACCCGGTCACAAGAAGATAACCCGGACGCGAAATCTGAGAGCTCCCAGCCCCTTCCCAAAAAGGAAGGAGTTCTGCGTAGGCCCCATAATTAATTTATATGGTCTTATGAGGTCAATTTCAGCCTAATTTTCGCCTAGTCTCCTACATACAAAAAAATCAGGAATCTCCGTTACAAGTGATTAAGACTTCAAGAAAAAGGGAATCGTGTGCAAATATTGGGGTTCCAGACAAGAGACGTCTTGTTCTGTTCTTACCCAATTAGTCTTGTTTTCCTGTTTCAGTAATTATAAGTGAATTGAAGTCTTAAGATTGCTATTGTGGTTTGCTTGTGTTTATCTATAAATACATACCATTATATCCCTGGTGAAGACCAGGAGTTGTGTGATAAGAAGTGTGCTGAATTATACATAGTTTAAGACTATAAGTTCTGCATATTATTATCATTATTATCCAAGACTCACAACAATTATCAAATATGTTACACCATTATCGTAATAGATCATCTACTAAAGGTAAAGCTCAAAGACTATCTATTCTTCGTAATAAATACGCTAAACGTTATGCTCCAAAGTCTCATAATTCAATTCCCAGCGAATATAGAATAAGGAAGCACTTCTATATACCATTCAATTCAAATTTAGATATAGTATCAGTGCATACGAGTAGTTTCATATTTTGCTCCGTCTTGTTTTCATGGAACTTACTTTCTCGAACCGTTGACGGAAAGCATATAACCTTCAATGGCATTCACAAAAATCACTATTTATGAAATTTAACGTTTTTAAATATTTACAACGCATTCAAAGCACTTGAAGAAAAAAAAGTTTATGGTAGTATATCTCATATTTTTAAACATATTATGGGGGATGAGGCTAATTATGGCCTGGCGAAATACTGGTCTCTATATTGCACCTCGAATATGCATTACCGTTACTGGCAAGAAAAAGCATACCCAAAACATGGAGCAGGTCATACTACAAGAGTGTTGCTACACTAGACGATTCACAAACTTACGTTGGACTTGTCTTAGAGTAGGTTTTCTGCTTCTTATTCCTTAAACTGCTCCAGTATTTATCCGGTATTAGTTTCGATATCATCGAAGAATATATCACGTATTTACCCATTTTTATTCGAACAATCCCAAACTTTTATACTCACTAGAGTTGTAGACTCCCATCAATAATGTACTTCTACATGTCTGAGGTCTTTAAAGCTATTTAAAATTGGGTGGTAATGTCAGAAGTATGCTTAATTCCCTAAAACATATAAACCTCAACAAGGAATTTTAAGCTGGGATTAAATGCACCTCCAACACAATAAAGGATCGCTTATACTAAATGAATAGGGGTAAATTGTACTGAATTATATCCCATAATGCTTGGTTAATCTAAATACTTTCAAATACACCCCAACATGACACACTTTTGATATGCCTTGTTGTGATACAGGTACCGCTTTTGAACCTTGATAACTCACTCAATTTTGGCTCAAATATCACTTAAAACATTTCAATCATTTTGAATACATTTGATAAAGATATTCCATTAGTTAACTCTTTCATTTTAGCTAAAATAAATGTTTCGAAATTTTTGGATGTCATACCTGAAAAATCTATCTTCTTCAATTTGAAGGATATAAACGTCAGCCTAAGCTGTTCGTTCGAAAGCGCAGATACGATTTAGTAGACGTATAAGGTTGCTTTAATAGTTTCGGTGTATGATAATAATTAAATGCGGTTGTCGACGATAAATACATAATAACTATATGATGATACACATTTCCCACAAAAGAACTGATTTTGCTTTAGAAACAAGAGGTCAGATTATCACTACCTATTTTTCGCACTAATTGTCACTATATTTCTCAATTATCCCAGCCAATAAGCTCTCTTAATTACCTCTTTTTCTTAAACTCAAAACTTAAGATTTTGGAATCTCAAAATTGTACATTAGACAACAAGGAAGATATATGATGGATCGATGACACTGTTACATATACTTTTTATAATCTAAAACATACAATTATGATGTAAATTCACATAGATATATACTCCAAGGAATAGGTCAAGTTCAAACCGAATCAATAGAATCCTTCTCTTCACTGAGTTCCTTTTCTTTTTCAGATCTTATAGCATTATACTTTTTAACAATAAACCAAAACAGCCATGCAAATATAATACCAATAACGAAAAACATTGCACTAATCTCATAACCAATTGGAAAATGTGGTGCATCTTTGGTTTTATAAATCCCCAAAGGTAAAAATCCATTGAATGCATAGACACATGTATTACCTAACGCAATGTTTATTGTCTTCAATAATGGTTCATCATAAAAAGTTTCAGTAAACCAACTAGTGAAAATACTTTGACTTGAACTTCCATAACCTAAGAAATATGCAAAAATTTTTAATCCAAATGGAATATCCCAAATGGATAGTAATAAGCAACTTACAAATCCAATACTGCCACATAATGTAATCATTGAAACCCTATTCCCTGTATAGTCACTAATAGCCGATGTCAAGAACATAACAATAAATTGAAAAGCATAAGCTGCAGTGGGAATTAAATTTATTTGTTGAACTGAATATTTTTTCAACGACTTCAAATATAAAGCAAAGTATGAGGTACTATTTGATCCAATTGAAACTGTGACATATGTTGCTAAAAACAACCATAACTTCCAGCTTTTCACAATTTCCCAGAAATTCTTAAGAGTTAATGGTTCCGGTTTAACTTTTTTCATACTTTTGGCTCTTGCTAAGGCAAATTGACGATCTTTTTTATTAATCCATGGAGCTCTTGAAGTTTGTGGGAAGTCTGGTAAACAATAATATCCTAAAAACGCAACTGGGATACTTATAAATCCATCAACCAAAAAGACCCATTTCCATCCTGGTAATCCATATCTACCATTCATTGATGTATAAACACCAGCTTGAATATAACCAGCAAACATACTGGAAATTGGACTCGTAGCATTAAGCATAAATTGTCTTTTACCTAATCCTTCTGTACCATAAAATTCACCTATCAATAGTGTTAGTCCAACGTATCAAGAGAAAATCACAATTAAATATATCATACCGATTAAACAAACAAGCCCGGGAAATGATGAACTTTCAACTGCACCTTGTAAAAATCTTAGCCCATAAACAGCTTCCTTATTTTTCACAGTTGCCATAAACATAACAATTACTGTCCATAAAACTTCAAATGTTGGTAAAATGATACTTGGTCTAACATATTTCAAAAGAATAGCCATTGGAACGGAAAGGGACATATAACCAATATTGAAATAAGTTGTTAACAAATTGTAATCGTTCGTTCCATACATATTCAAATCATCTTTCATTCCGGAAACGTAAGCATTATTAATATTTGTTTGATCTAAATATTTGATAAAACAAGCAAATATTGCATAGATATAAATGAAAAAATCAATTTTAGCAACATATTTACGTTCATCTGGTGGTAAGAAAATTGGATCCCAAACGAAACCAATAACTTTTTTCCATAAAGGTGCACTTTTTTTATCTAATCTTTGTTCACTTTGATAAGTTAAAAGTGTATCAATTGTATATGGTTCACCTTCAAAAATATCTTTATTTGCTGGATGATCATATTTGGTATTCAAAAAGAAAAATTTCCATTTATTGAATGTTTCTTGATTTTGTGTATCAATAGATCCAACATCATTTATTTCAACCTGTGACAATTCTTTTCTTGACATTTTTGTAAAACTCTTGACATACTTTTAGTGACATATTGTCTAGTTTTCTTGGTAATTATTAAGCTTTTATAGAAACACTAAACTCATCTTTGAAAAATTATCATGTTCATGTGCTGCATTAAAAGTGTGATAGAACTGTGGCAGGAATAAGATCAATTATTGATAGAGTACTATATTCTCAACTCGTCTTTGACTGTTTTCCAATAACATGATATGCGTTCTATATGAGGTTATTTATTACATGTGGTGGCTTTTATGCTTTTATCTTAAAAGTTTGATCTCAATATTCTTATTTTTCGCGCGGATATTAAAGCTTAGAAGTTGAAGTAATGGGACAAGCTAAGCTGTTTCTATCTTTCAAAACCTCCAAAACCGCCTACTACTCATCAAATTAATTCAAATAAAAA
>NW_011887540.1:0-114742 GCF_000313485.1 Hansenula ciferrii | reverse complement strand
AACTAAAAAAAAAAAAAAAAAAATTGTTGAAAAAAAAAATGTTACCTAAGAATCAAGATCCTAAGACAACCCAATGTGGACTTCGCCAGGACAATCCACTTTCAAGTACTTTATTTGTTATTGCTTTAGAGCCACTATTAGATAAAATCAGAACCAATATTCAAGGTATCAAAATGAAAAGTTTCTTTTCAACTCAATATATCAAGACTTCATCTTTTGCTGATGATGTAACCACGTTTCTGAATGATGAGGAAGATTATCAAAAAATGCAAGCTGGAATATCAATTAAATATTGTTCAATTTCAAGTTAAAACCAAACTTTATCTATTGAGAAAAACTGAAACCAACCCCCTTTTTGAATTTCCGGTCAACCGCGAATTACTAAATTCCGAGGTTCGTTTTGAGTTCGGCACGTGATATGTTTAAACCGAGATTTGATATATTGATGTTATAAACTGGACTTTATGTTTATAACTTGAACAACAATTGAAATGATAGGTAATAGCACGTTTGTGGCGTCTGACTATTATCCCGAAACCTAAGTCTTTACTCTTAAGTGTAATACTCTCAATCAGTATTCTTGTAAATACAATAATGTATCAGTTAAATGTGTAATAAGTATATGTAATTATACAAGTATATTGTAAACAACATTAAGAATAATAATTCTGTTGTTCATTGGAATTGGACGACTTTGGAGTGCACCACACAGTTTCTTAGCTGATTGCAAGAGGTTTGACCACGCGTGGATGGCTGTTCTATCTCTCAAGATTAATTCATCTTTGCAAATTCCCATTCTAATTGATAAAGGGTTTAGAATTTAAGAATTCAAATTCAAGGAAAAAATAGCATAATGTATCAGACAACATGAGTTCTTGTTCTTGACATCTCAACGTCTGAAACTTGAAAAAGAAATTCAACACTTCTTCAAGATGAACATTCTAAAAACTTGATCTTAGCTTTTTACTAATTGCAGCATCTTCACCTTCTCTCAATTCATTGATATTCAAATTCAAACTTTCAAGAATTCTTTGGTTGATTCTCTACCAAAAAATTTGTAGTCATTTGATGATGATAAACATTGAATATTGTAAACACAATATTTTGACAATTGTTATTAAGCATATTCACAAGCACTTCAGCTTTTGATACTCTTATTATCACCATCATTTTTCAAATACTTAATTTTTGACAAAATTGTAAAAGTTCCAATATGACCAAACATATCTTGCATTAAGACAGTAAGAACCAAGCATATAATTTCTCTTAGTGCTCACAATTGAACCTATAATGGACCTTGATACCATATGTTAAACATTAACCAGCTTAAAGTGTTAACTTCACAACCAAATATCATGAAAACATAACATAATTCATTACCTGACAAGTTGAACTATAAAGATGAAGCTTCAATCCTCCATCAGACCCATCTAAACCCACACCAGGATACAAGAAAAATGCAACTTTCGTAATATATAAGTGCTTTGTGAACCCAAATCACTATATGTGAACTTCCCAAAGCTGAAATATATACAACACATGTAAGCTCAAAGAATAAGCTAGATTTCATTTAAGAGCATCAAAAAACCTCAAATTTCGCGTATATTGTTGAAATCAGTAAAAGACAAAAGCCCTAATGTTGTCCTTACCGGTTAACAGTTGGTTAAAAAGTAGTAAAACTTTTTATATCACTCAATATATAGGTTTATAGAAGAGTAAGCAGATGAAGTCGAATTTATAGAAGTTATATTGTGTTATAAAGACCTAGCCTATACTGTTACGTACCTGATCCAACTACTAAACAAATGTCTAATTAAAACATATATATAGACTCTAGAGAGTTTTATAGGTAAAGTCCAAAAAATATAAATACACTAGAGATATCCCGAAGATTGTATAGTTGTATAACGTTTATAATAAAGTTTCGATTATTACATTTGCTAGAGATGAATGCTGATATTATTAATGCCAAATCACTCGTTATCCAACATAAGTATCGCATTGTTCAAGAGTCAAAGGAACATACTATTAATTGTACAATATACGGATTTTTCTAAAGTCACTTTTATTGACTAAGCTTCATTTTATTGCTTTGAATGTTTTTTGGAAGATTCACTTCAGCTGTTCAGGTAATCAATGGCTTTGATGTTTATCTGATCATTTGCACATTCCATGTCATATATTGAATACGATCTATGGTGATCAGATGAAGGATTTTCAAGCTTCATCTTTTCAAAAACAAAAAAATATCTCTTTATAAAGTCATCATTAATGCACTCTTCACGCTGTGACTCGAGTGGTATGAAGAAATAAACACAGTTACGATGAGGTATAGTCCCTTTAATGTTATAAATATATTTTGAACTCTGTTTTTGGATAACTTTACCGATCAATCTATACTTTCGTGAACAAGAACTTGTTTCTAAAGAATTATTTGAATAAAAACTTAATAATTTGTGGAAACACTTAAAGAATTTGGGATTTGAAATCAAAATCAAAATCCTTGGAAGTCTTTCACTGTTAATTTTGCAAATATCATCATCAACATCTTTGTCAGATTTCAAAGAACCAACTTGATTCAAATAAGTTAAAACATCTGGTAGATTTAAGTCTGGTTTCATAAATATGGTAAAGTGGTGCGCTGATCCACAACTATCAAGATAGACTCTGATATTCCTGATATTTTCCTCACTCAATGCTTTTGTGGGATGGATTTTCAATTTCAACTTAACAGAAAATTTAATATATTCAACATTTTGAGGCTCCACAACTTGAAAAATTTCATTTATTTTGTATTCAAAAGAAGTTCTTGGATCACATAGAGCAGCAATAAACCGGTCAGATTGATGACATTGATACAGTCTACTTGTTACTTCACTGTCCTTGAAGCTCGCCGACTCCAAACATAATGTTCCAATTAATTCTTCATCTGTCAGACTTAAAATTGTATTATATCCTTTTGTTGATCGTGCTGCTAAATCATCATTCATTTCAGATGGATGTGAAGTTCCAATTAACAGGTTTTTAAGATTTGATATCATCTTTGATAATCTTACCATTTCATATTGTAATTGTAAGAGCTGTATCATGTTCATATATCATTTGAGAGGATCATGAAGAATATTTATAGCTAGACGGTTCTGAGGCGTTTGATTGTAAGAATATTATGATAATATAACTGACTTACATTAAACTGAGAAGAATTATCCCATATCAATCATTTCAAGCCGGGCAGTCGATCATAGGTTTGTACTTTGCTAAAGTACTATTCAACGTTAATTTTAACTAAAAGCTTATCAAAATACATTAAAAACTCTCATACTAAGCGATTCATTACCTGCAGTTTTATATTAGAAATAAATTGCTACCTATAAGATATTATCTTTGAACTTCCTTGAAATTAAAACTTCTCATCTTTATCACTCAGCTCCATACAAATGTCGATATGTCTATTTGTTGACGGGTGGTGCTGCGTGAACCATTTCGGATCAAAAGTATTTTGAAGTTTAATTAATGCAGTGGATTTTTACACCAATTTTCAATCTTTAAAATCAGTTGAAATCAGACAATTTTGGTGAGATTCATAGACATTCAAGGACATTTTCATACCAAATTTAGTGGTATTAGTATCATATAGAGCACATATTTATACTCATCGAAGCTTGTGAATTTTTCTGTTTTCAGAAGGTCAAAGTGGCCATCATTTCAATATTCCATCTCAGTCTGTCCAGTGTTGCTTGAAACAAACAGAAAGAAGGTTGTCATAATAGAGGAATATAATCACAACATCAGTTATTTGTTACAAGCTGAGTAATTTCAAGGATGTCAGGAAAGACTCCATCACCATTTTCACCAGATACCTCACAAACCTCCATATCTTCCAATAATTCAGTTTCAAATTCATTCCCAAATTATAATTTACATAATGTTACACTGAATCCATGTTCACATTTATCACAAGTTTTAAATTCAAATGCTAGGGATACAGTAATAAGGAATTTTTCATTAGCATCTAAAGTGGCAAGCTTCAATACATTATCAAGTTTAAACTTACCAAATTTCATAAACACAAAAGGTAACAAAACTAAAATTGATCATCACAAAATCTTAAAATTAAAATCTAGAGCGGTTAAATGTCGAGATTGTTCTTCAGCGCTAGGAAATACATTCATGTGTTTACAATGTCCTCATGTTGGTTGTTGGAATAAACACCATTTCATAAGACATGCCAAATTAGCTGGTCATATTTTTGGTGGGTATAAATTATATTTCATCCATGATGATTATTCGTCGGATGTATAAGGCAAAGTTTGTTTATTTACTAACATTGGTTACTATAGGTATTGATGGACAACTGGGTTACTTATTTTGTTTCAAATGTGGTGATTATACAAGTGATCCACGATTAGAAGCTGCCCGCTATAATTCAAAATTAAACAGTACGTTGTCTTGTTTTTTATGATGTTTGGTTATTTTTTTGAAATGGTTACTAACAATCTTGTGTTTTTAGATCCAATTGAAATTAAGAAGGAAACTCAAGAAGATTCAATAGAAGATGAAGATCTAATTGCTAAATACTCACATCCAACAAGTTTTAAGGCAACAACTGGTTTACGCGGGTTCGTGAATATGGGATCAACATGTTTTATGAGTAGTGTTTTACAAACAATCATACATAATCCAATAATAAGAAATTATTTCATGTCAGAAGGTCATATAGATTGTTTGAAAGGTAAAAATGAATGTATAACATGTTGTGTTGATGAAATTATTACAGATTTTTTTACATCAAATAAAACTTCAGGATTTGGACCAACTTCTTTATTATCAGCAGCTTGGAAATCAAATAAATCATTAGCTGGATATTCTGAACAAGATGCTCATGAATTTTGGCAATTTTTGGTTAATGAATTACATCATGGATTAACAAGTGGTGATAATCATAATTCATCAACTTGTGATTGTGTTGTTCATAAGGCATTTTCAAGTGATCTACAAAGTTCAATTACATGTTTAGAATGTGGGAATATAACAAATGCAACAGATCCAATGATTGATTTATCATTAGAAATTTCTGGTCAAAATGATAATGTTGTTGATTGTTTAAGAAATTTTACACAAACTGAACAATTAGATATTAAATATAGTTGTTCTAAATGTAATCAAAGAACAAATGCAACAAAACAATTATCAATCTTGAAATTCCCAAATGTCTTATCATTACAATTGAAAAGATTCAAACATAATAATCAATCTATTAAAATTGAAAGTTTTATAAAATTCCCAATGTTTATAAACATGTCAGAATTTGCTACAATTTCAAACAATGTTCCACAAGCAGGTGCATTAAATTATGAATTATTTGCTGTCGTGTGTCATATTGGATCTGTTAACACGGGTCATTATATTACAGTTATTAAAAACAATGAAGGTAAATGGTTTAGATTTGATGATTCAGTTGTTACATTATTAGAATGGGAACAAGTTTCAAAACTTCAAGCATATTTATTGTTCTATATGATTCATCAATTATAGAATGACATTAGCATCATAGAGTACATATATATAATAATGTAATCTTAACATCATATAATATTTGTAGTCTTTTTTAATTTACCATATAATAATCTTCATACTTTATATACAAGCTCTGCTGACCCGTGGAATTTATGACAGATTTCCCCATTTGGCTAAATTTCCAGATATAAAATATTAGCTAATATCTAGCTTCAAATTAATTTGAAATATACTGCACTGATATAAAGCTAACTGATCCAATTATGCTATTCAATAAACTAAAATTCAACTGTTTTCAAATCCTTAGCCATTCGTTTAAACGTCTTTATCACTTTCTTTACATTTCAAATGCGCCTTGGAGTTGTTGAGTTGTTGCAGCGTTGCAGCACAACCCGGGCTCAAGATTCAAGATTGAAGATTCAGCTAAATCATACACCTCACTAGTATTCGCTTTTTCCTCTCTGATCATAAACTAGAGGACCAAAACACAATACAGTATATCCAGATATCTTGATTGAACTTATTGCATGAGACTCTCTCACATTCTGGTTTCACTTATTGCACCCATAAGCATCATGGTTCAATGTTTGGAGTTCGAAGATGTATTGAAGCACGAATTGGATAAAAATCAGGTGAATATTACAACCAGAGATAATATGATTCCATTTATAAACCAGTATAGATTGAGTACCCAAGAACAAGTAGGACTTGGTATGATTCTCTTCGGAGAAGCTGGTATTACACTTGGTGGCATTATTCCGTATTGTACAAATAGTAATTATGGAGCAGCTACGTTTGGGTCTACAACTAATTGTGCTATAGCTTTGTTTTCAGGGTTGGTGATGTTTAATGGTATTTTGTTGGGTCTTTTTGGTTCAAAGCTTGATAATAAGTTGTTCAATAATCCAAAGCTTGAACTTGATCCACCTATTTTGAGTAATAACTGGTCTAATATCACAAAAAGTGCTTATGAGAGAGGTTTCGAAATTGATTATCTGTATTATAAAAATTTGAAATATGACAGTGGTGAAGTGCTGCTTTTGGAAGATTTTTATGTGGTATATTCAGTTGATGGGCTTCAAATAAACCACAGATTCAATAATGATGATCTTACATACAAGGAAATTGCATTTAAGCCGGTATCATTTCTAACATCAATGAAGCTTAAAGTGAAGAATTTTTTGAGCCGATTGATGAATACTTGATCATTGAGAACAACTTAATTTGAACTATCATGAAATACAGACACCCAGTGATCTACTAATCAACGGTATAATGTCATTAGCATCATAGAGTATAACATGTATATAATAATTTAAGCTATCGTATAATATATCTGTAGTATACCATGAATGAATGAACATTAGCTTATATGATCTGTTAACCCGTAGAAAATATGACAGATTTCCCGATTTGGTTAAATTACCAGATATCGAGAACGATCAAATTAGACACATTTTTAAATTAATCTGAGGGTGAAATCATTTAAATGGCCATAAGAATCAACATATGTTTAATAAAAGGTCCTATTAATCAAATTAGCTTCTCTTTAGTTCCCTAGCTACCTCTTTAAACGTCATCATTTGCCCTCATCAACCACTTCGTAAAGTGCAAAACATCAGCTATTTTCAACTGATAGGCAGATAAGAATCGAACCATTTCTCCCTAGTCTTAGACAGAGTTCTGCCTGTGGCGTTATCAAGCTTGAATGAGAAGCTAGCCAGCATCTTCTGCCCTTGCGCTGGTAACCCCTGTCTGGCCGCCTGGCCGTCTTGCCACTGTCCAGTGTGGCCTCCTCCTACGGCAACCTGGCTGGAATTAGGCTCGCTGGCTGGATATTTTAGTTTGCCGCTTTAAAGCAACCGATTTCCTTCCCTACGTTCGCACAATTTTAGTTTTTTTAATTAAAATTAGAATTAAAACTTGTCTTTCTCTTTAACTGAATGTTTACAAGATTAAGAAGCATATCAACTAGAATCAACATGTCCAACAAAATCACTTCAAAACCATCCATGTTCTCCTTGGGCGGTGCGTCTGTTGCTGGTGGTCCTGCTAGCGCTGTGGGCGGTGGTGCCAGTGGGCCAAATACTGGGTTTGCTAGAGGTCAAAGACCATGTTCAAATTGTACTTGTTCACCAGGGTTATTATCAAGACAAGGTAGAAGAACTTCATTATTCATGAGACAGGTTAATAGAAGAAGATCAAGTGGTACAAACCTTCCTACAAGAAAATCTCTGTCAAATGAAAGTATCTATTCTTCTGATAGTTTATGTACAACAAAGAATGTTAATACTACTGAACGTTTATTACAATTAAGAAACAAGATGAAACAAGAAGATTTAGCTGTTTATATTGTTCCAAGTGAAGATGAACATCAATCTGAATATGTTAGTTCTGCAGATCAAAGAAGAAGTTTTATTTCAGGTTTTACTGGTAGTGCAGGTATTGCTATTATTTCAAGGGATTTATTAAATTTTAATGAAAAACCAGAAGGTAAAAGTGCTTTAAGTACTGATGGTAGATATTTTAATCAAGCTACTCAAGAACTGGATTATAATTGGACTTTATTAAGACAAGGTGCTAAGAATGAACCAACTTGGGATGAATGGGCTATTAATGAAGCTATTGAACAATCTTTAGGTATTGGTAACAAATTGGTTAAAATTGGTATAGATCCAAAAGTTATAAGCTATAAACAAGTTGTTGCATTTGAAGCTAAGATCAAGACCTTAATTGATCAAGCTGGTGGCTTAGCAAAAGTTGAATTAGTTCCAATTAAAAATAATTTAATTGATGAAATCTGGGGTCTTTTCGAAGAACAACCAAAAAGACCAAGTTTTGAATTAATAAAATTAGATGATGAATTCACTGGTGAATCATATGATTCCAAGTTAACAAAATTACAAAATGAATTACAAAAATCCAATTCAAAATCCATTTTAATTTCTGCATTAGATGAAATTGCATGGTTTTTAAACCTTAGAGGTTCAGATATTGCTTATAACCCAGTTTTTTATTCATATTTGATTATAAATGGCAAAGAAGCTAAATTATTTTTGAATAATAATTATAATCCATTAATTAAACAATATTTCAATGAAAATAATATTAAAGTTCATTCATATGATGAAATTTGGAAAGAATTATCAGAAACTACAAATATCTTGAAAGATGAACAACAAAGTATATCAATACCAGAATCTGCATCATGGGAAATTGTTCGTAATTTGAATAATTGCAAATTTAAACAAATTCATTCACCAATTGATTTTTTCAAATCAATTAAAAATGAAGTTGAAATTAAAAATCATAAAAAAGCACAATTTAAAGATGGTTTGTCATTAATAAAGTATTTTGCATGGTTAGAAGATAAATTAATTACAAAAGAACAATTAATTGATGAATATAGTGCAGGTGAAAAATTAATTGAATTTAGAAATGAACAATCAAATTATCAAGGTAATTCATTTGAAACTATAAGTTCAACAGGTTCAAATGCTGCAATTATTCATTATTCACCTCAGAAAGATTCATGTTCAATGATTGATCCTTCTAAAATATATTTATGTGATTCAGGTTCACAATTTTTAGAAGGTACAACAGATATAACAAGAACATTACATTTTTCTGAACCAACTAAAGATGAAATTAATAATTATACTTATGTATTAAAGGGTAATTTAGCTCTTGAGAACTTAAAATTCCCAGAAGGTTCAAATGGTTATCAAATTGATGTTTTAGCAAGACAATTTTTATGGTCACAAGGTTTAGATTATAGACATGGTACAGGACATGGAGTTGGATCATTTTTAAATGTTCATGAAGGACCAATTGGTATTGGATTCCGTCCTTATTTATTATCATATCCATTATCTAAAGGTAATATAATAACAAATGAACCAGGATATTATGAAGATGGTAAATATGGTATTAGAATTGAAAATGATATGCTTGTTGAAGAAACTTCATTAAAATTTGGTGATACACCATTTTTAAAATTTAAAAACATTACACTTGTTCCATATAATAAAAAATTAATTAATGTTAAATTATTAACATTAAAAGAAAAACAACATATAAATGATTATCATAAAGAAATTTGGGATTCATTTAATTCAAAACTTGATAAAACTTCAATTGAATATTCATGGTTGAAGAGAGAAACTTCACCAATATAATAATACAATCGTTAGTAATTTAATCAATTTATTCATTTTATTTAATATTTAATATATATACTTGGGCATTAGTTTATAATCAATATCATCAACGTAGATAATATTAACCATAAAAAATAAAATCTGGAGTAAATATTATATCCAGAAGACCGTACGCGGTAAAGGTGTCAAACTGATATGACCTAGTCCTTCCACAGTCCCGTAGTCCCAGGGGTGAATGGGTAGACTTGGAGACTTAGACCCTGACTCATTAGATGACTCCCTTTTAGAATTTGTCATGCTGACGATTTCCTTCACTGTGATTGGTCCGCCGCTCCAGGCCCCGAGTCACCGGCACCCGCGAAAGTGTTACCCGCAAGACCCAAGGTGATTTTTTGATCATTTATCGAAAATGACATTTTGTTTAAAAGGGATCTTTTCCCAAATACAAATTAGAAAGTGATTATAAATATCGACAAAAGAGATTAGATTCAAAGAGAAAGCTCTTCAAAGATCTAATTGTTATTTATTCATTGCTTAATTACTACTTCACTCAATTGTCAAAGAATCACATTATCAGGATATTGTGATATTTGCTTTTATTAGTCATTTTTTTTTCCTTCACCCGCTGGCGCAATTTACCCATAGATTTATATACAAACAAGATCTATTCAACAAATACAATACAATACAACACAACATATAATTAAACAAGATGATAAGAATACTACCAAAATCACAATCAAATTCATACTCTTCATTCATAAGAAGACTTTCGTCTGATTCTTCCAAATCAACAAGAAGATTTATGCAAACTGCACCTTTAGCTTCAAATGATGTTTCTTATATACCTTACAAATTCCATCAACAACAACAAAGTTCAAATGCTTCAAGTCAGGCTAATTCAGAATCAAATACTTCATCTAAATCAATCCCATCTGGATGGGAAAGACATTCAATTTCAAGATCTTTTAAAGATTTAGGTAAAAAATCAAGTCCTCAACAACAACAAACTCAACCATCACAACAGCAAACTCAACAAGCATCAACTACACCTACACCTACACCAACTAAAGAAGCATCAACTACACCAAAACCAGCAAGAAAAGTTAGAAGAACATTAAAACCACGTAAAGCTCTTATAACGTTATCACAAACTGCAGTTCAACATTTAAGAGGATTATTAGATCAACCAGAACCAAAATTAATCAAAATTGGTGTCAAGAATCGTGGTTGTTCAGGTTTAACTTATCATCTGGAATATATCAGTGAACCAAATAAATTTGATGAAGTTATTGAACAAGATGGTGTTAAAGTTATTATTGATTCAAAAGCTTTATTTTCAATTGTTGGATCAGAAATGGATTGGTTAGATGATAAAATTAGTTCAAGATTTATTTTCAAAAATCCAAATTCAAAAGGTACTTGTGGATGTGGTGAATCATTCATGGTTTAAGATTATCACATTATCCATTTACAAGACTATATAAATATTCTCTTTTTAATTTTTTTTTATATAATGTGCATTGGGGAACTTAGAATTTCCTCACTATTTATTATGATTGTGCTTTTTTATGTCATTGGTTCATAGGGTTTAATATCACACGGTTAAATGATTATTCAATTGAATTTGTAGTTACTTGAAAGTAAAATGATTATAGAAATCTGTCATTTTCACAAGTGTATTTTCATTCACTATGGATACCATCAACACAAAAATCAAAAAGTAAACAACAAAAATCAAAAAAACCACGTTCAGTTACACAAAAACCAAAAATTAACTCAAAATGATGAAAGATGGCGGCTAATTTTCCATTGAACACAAAGATGAGTTTTCAAGTATATTAATCTGAGCTTGTCCTTTGAAGCTTCTTTTCTTTTACCATCCACTTTATCACACAATTCATCAGAGCAATTTGAAGCGCTAAAGTTGATATTATAGTTACTATTCCCATATCATTCATATTATGTTTACTAAACAATTGTTATTCACCTTAGCCACTTCATTGGCACTAGTTTTTGGTCAAAAGGCTAAAGTTGTTGATGATAATCCAAGTGATGTTGTTTTAAGAGCTGATTTCCCTTCATTTTATAGTCAAAATGTTGTTGGTATTATTCAATTTTATTCATTAAATGGTACAACAAAAGTTCATGTTGATATTACTGGTTTACCAAAAAATGCTGGTGTTTTCTCTTATCATATCCATGAATTCCCAGTTGGTGAAGATGGTGAATGTGAAAATTCAGGTAAACATTTCAATCCTTATGGTGCATCTCCAGATTGTGAAGCTCAAAAAGATGATTCATTATGTCAAGTTGGTGATTTAAGTGGTAAACATGGTTTAATCAATACTACTTGTTTTGAAACTTATTTCTATGATCCTTATATTTCTTTAGATCCAGGTCATCCTCAATATATTGGTAATAAAGCTATTAATATTCATTTAGAAAATTTGGATAAATTAGCTTGTGGTAACATTAGAGTTGCTAAAGATCCAGAAGATTTAGTTTTATTAGATGCTGAAAAAGAAGCTGAACAAGTTAGAAAATATGAAGAAGTTACTGGTGTCAAAATTGAAGATAGACCAACTGATGCAAACAAACGTCGTCGTGATGAACAAAATCCAAATTTAGTTGAAGAAGTTGTTGAAGAAGTTGTTGTTGTTGAAGATGATGAATTAGCTAAAGAAGCTGAAGAAGTTGATGAATCAGAATCTTCAGAATATGATGAAGAAAAATCAACTTCAGATGTTGATCAATCAGAATCTTCAGAATCTGATGATGATGAAGAAAAATCTTTAGATGAATTAATTTATGAAGATATTGAAAAACATAGATCAAATTATGCAGTTGCAAATTCAACTTTTAATAGTACTGTTGGTGGTAATTCAAGTTTTGTTAATGGTACTGGTGATCATGAAACAAGTTCAGAAAACAATGGTAATGTTAATGTTGGGTTTGAAGGAATCTTGGGTTCAGCATTTTTAGGTTTTGTTGTTTCTTATTTATTTTAACTGGACCTATTAATGTTTTGATTTTCCTTTCATTTTATCATCAAGAGGGATTTCAATTCAATTATTTCATTTAAATCAAAATTGAATTATGATTATATTAGCTTTTATTAATCTTTAAATTTATGTTATAGAAATTATATCCAGTTGTGAACAGGGGAATTTTATTAACTTATTATTATTATTATTATTATTATTATTATTATTATTTATATTTATATTTTTATTCTTATATTGTTGCACTAAAACTTTGAAATATGTAGATCATATATATTAATATGTAGTTCATGATCTTTAACATAAATTCAATCTATATATAGAATTACGTCATTAATTATAAGTTCTATACACGTCATATTTGGAACCTGAAATTATAATAATTTAAATAAATAAAAAATATACTTTGATCTAGCTTTAGATCATCTTCATGCATGCATATGAGATATAACTAGCTGCTTTATTGTTTTAATTGGGATCTGTAAGCTGTACTACATTAGCTTCTATAGCTGCTTCATGCACAGAAGTACTATACATAGATTATTAAATTGTTGATGGTATATTTCTTGTTTTTCACTATCCTGTCTTGAATATGTACTATTCCTATAGTAAATAATCGACACGTAAAATATGTAATTATCCAACTCTAATCAATCTAAGCCTAGATCTATAATTGTATAATCATGAATTAAATCAAATATACATCATCAATTGGCACTAAATCACCAGAATCCTGATTAATATTGATCTCTAAAGCCATTAATATTCTTTTAGATGCGCTTTTCTTGATCAATATTTTTTTAAACAGATTTAAAAATTCTGGAAAGATCCAGATGATCAACAGCACGCTCTTCTTTCTTGTCACACATTGGAATGGCAATCATTTTACCAAATGTTATGTACTTTTCTCCTTCTTCTATCTTCACTCTTGATTTTGATTTCAATGGATAACAATAATCAGAATTTTTAACTTCTTGTAATCACTTTCAAATATATTATCCAACAAATCATGTTCAATAGGATAATCTAGATAAATATATTCTTTTAAATCATCTTCTGTTAAATATCTTATAGGATCATAAGCCCTGATTTGTATGGACTTACATTTTTTTAAAATTGAACTTAACTTTGAGTCATCAACATCTATATGAAAACAATGGCTGAAATACAATTTGAAAACGGCAGACTTTACTGTTATGGTCTGAACTTCCCTACCATTACCAACATCAAGCTTTTGTAGTTTTTTATCAGGAATGTTAACTTTGTAAAATCTTTTCAGCTTTTTACTTTCCTTTGGTATGTAAACCTCATCAAAAATATCTTGAAGATTTGGTAATTCTGTATTATCTAACAATTTTTTTCTAAACTCTAGGTGGTCCTTAAGTTCATGATCTACATCATCGTCATCTTCTGATCTAGAATTCTTGACATCATAATTATCAGGATTTGTATTGTCTTCTGGAGATAATTTATATTTATATTCTTGATAAAATCAACAGTGCCATAAATATTTGTTTTATAGTTATAAAAGCATCATCATTTTTTAAAATCATGTGGTGAAACTGAAATTCCAATAAATCATCATCCGATTTATTTATGTAAATGAATTTCTCCTCGTCTGTAAGAAAACCATTATTGCATTTTGAATGTGTCATGTGTTGATTTAATTGTGAAAACCCAGGGATCAAATCCAAATTTCCATCAGTTATTGACTTTGGTAAAACAGATTCTATTTTAAAGATAATTTCTGTTGAGTTCTTCTGATCAGTAATTATTAATATATTAGGATAAACACAGCGCTTATTAACGGAGTTGTTGGACAGCACTTGGAAACGATAACTAAAATAAGGTTTTCCATAGACAATATTATTGGTTAAATTGACAATTGGGTGAATTATTAGTTTCAAAATTTGAGATTGAATGTCATACTTCGACATAATGTTAATTGGACTATTTAAGTGCAATTTTTCATAAGTGTATAAGTTTTCAAAGATGACCATTGGATCCAAAGAGCTTGAGTTGTCACATTCTTTCTCAAAGAAGCCCATATCAAGATATTTACCAACGAATTTCCTTTTTGTTTTGTCATGAAGTGGTATGGAAATTGTATCATCTTCGTTTTCTTTGTTTGTTTCTTTATGAACTTTTTCGCTTGGATGATTTGAATATGTCTTTATGGTACTAGGAAACCCCAACCAAAGCTTCATTAAAGCAATTGTCAAACTTTGAGGATCATCTTTATCATATTTTGTGGTCTCTATGATTTTGTAAAGTTTGAAAAAATCTCTTTGAAGAGCTTCATGAAACTCTTTAATATGATTTTTGTCATGACTGGTATTTGTGACTGATAATTTTGATTGATGACGTTGTAGTTTCCCAGATTCTTTCAAATACTTGCTATAACCCAAGGATGTAGATGAAGATGATGCAATGGACTTGATTTTTTTATAATCCAAAACTTTGTCTTCTCTCTTAGGGTTAACTTTATCGAGAGACACTAAATGATTTGTACTCGTCGACTTTGTGCGATATTGAAAGGTAGGAATAGCTTGAATTGGAACGTAACGCTTGATCAACCTGCTTGAGAGCATCATATTTGGATGTTTACAATACATTGACAAAGAGAATGATCACATAGCGACCTGTAATTATCTTTATTGTTTATAAAAATGTGTCAAATTGACTTTCTCTTATATACCCATGCTGCCCTTACCGGATGATCGTTTGGCTTCGAGAATCAGGTTTCGCCAGCGGCCACTGGCCAGCGTATAATATTGATGGAACATTTAACACACGAGCAAATAAATCAATTTTTAATTGACATTTAAATTGATATTTTCAGTATTTGGTATATATAAAGATAAGAATCTCCTTAATTGTAATACTGTTACCTCTTAGACATATGCTTTTTGGAAGTATAACCAAAATGAAATTGACTTGAGCGGTACTGAAGTGAGCAATAAGCTATCAGTTAAAAAGAGGAAAACTGAAGAGAAATCATTAGCCATGAAATCACATGATTCAGCTACAAAATGAGTAACTGGTGGAATCTATAGCTCAGTTATTCATAGGTGGTACTTTTCACCTATTTAACCAATGAGGAAACGGTGAATGAATTGATTAAACGTGTGTAAGCGGTAAGGCATAATGGCCAGGTAAAGTGATGTTTTACTACATGTTGGATAAATTCCTTGGTGTTCAAACTTCAAACTTCACAGTTCACTGTTCGTACTTGAAAGAAAAAGCTTGTTGTTTGAGCTTAATTACCCATCGGTGTTATAGTACTACAGTTACTGATTGAATTGATATGATTTGATATGATTCTCATAAGAAAATTACAAAGAATGGATATAAAGGTTAAATGGGAAAGATCTTCAATGTATGAAAATTTATACGGATAGTACATGAATAATGGGTGGTAAAATTGATCAATGATCATATATGAGATGATGGGGATTAACGTAAGGGTTCAAGGGTTTAGAGATGTTGATGAACATTGAACATCATTCAGATGGGTAGAAGATGATAGGTATACCACTAGATCATTCAAGCTTAAGAAATACGGTTGAAATTGAAGTTTTGATGGTTTCCATGGTTGATGTACCCCTAGTGGTATTTCTTGGTCATTATTCAAATTTTCGTTAGGGGTGTACAAATAATAATACCGCTTTTGATAATTCCGATTAATCATACTTATGAATTTGGAAATATTAGTATACGTTTTTGGTTAATTACAAACAAGTTATGAAGAATTGGATCAATAAGAATGTTGAATGGAGTTAATATAGACGTTATGATGTTATGAAATTAGGTTGTTCAATTGAGATGTATATGAATATCCGGTTGTTCAAGGATGCTATAGATCCATATTTGATTAACCAAAATCCAAATTAAGCAAATGTTCCAGTACCCCTATAACCCAGATTAACTAGTTAATTATGCAACATTTTTACATTCATGTGTTGATCTTCAAAGATTACAAACTAACAACGGTCTAGTTCATCAACAGCTATTCAATTACTGGTTAAAGTATTGAAGTAGTACAGAACGGGGACGGATGATGGTTACTTTAATGGAAGGTTGTATGTACGATACAATTAACGTATCCCGTATATCTTGATTATTAGTGGATAATCAATAATTTTACTTCAGCTCATTACACCTCTTGGTCCATTTTGTTGCTCTAGACACATGGGTAAAGTTCCGTCAAGACATTATTATTTAAAGTTTGGTATATAAACAAATTGAAATCCCTTATAACCTCAAACAAGTATTACTGTTAAACTATACACAATTCAAACAAGTTCAAAATGGTTTCAATTAAACAATTATTCTTAGCTTCATTACCAACTTTATCAATTGCATCAGACGCTAAACAAAATTCAGATTCTCCAGAAGGTTCAGAATTAATTGCAAATTTCCCACAAGGTGGATCAAACCAGATTCATGGTTATGTTAAATTTACAGGTTTACAAAATGGTTCAGTTCAAGTTGATGCAAAATTTGAAAATTTACCAAAAGAAGGTGGTCCATTCCAATATCATATTCATGAAGCTCCAGTCCCATCAAATGGTTCCTGTTTGGCAACATTAGCACATTTTAATCCAAATCATGGTAATAAAACTGATTGTCCTTCTCAACATAATAATGCTGGTTGTGAATTAGGTGATTTAAGTGGTAAACATGGTTATATTCCAGTTTCTCAAGATGGTTCATTTGAAACTAGTTATGTCGATGAATGGTTATCCATAAATCCTCAAAATGATTATTATTTTGGTAATGGTGATCGTTCTTTAACTTTACATTATGCTAATACTTCAAGAATTGCTTGTGCTAATTTTGAATCAAAACAAGTTGGTGGTTCTAATGGAACAAATGGTTCAAGTTCTTCTGTTCCTCCTGTTTCTACTGCTGATAGTTTAGGTAATAGTGTTGGTATGAGTGGTGTTGCTATTATTGCTGGTATTGCTGCTTATTTGATCTAGATGTTTGAACAGCTTGTTAATATAATATAAAATAATATTTTTGATTAAGTTGAATTGTAGTATATTATTATTGACTTCTACAATATTGTTCACTCAAATATAACTTTTTTTTAAAGTGTAATTAAACACAAGTATATACTAACTAAATCAAAATAAAATCAAAACACTGATATATATAATATATCATAATATTAACCTAATATCCATAAAAGTTCTTCTTAAATTGTATACTTTTATTCATTTCCCAATTTTTTTAAAAATTCTAATAATTGAATAACATTTGTTGAATCATAACCTTCATAAATATATCTTGTTGCAATTGCTGTTGAAAATAATGATTTTGAATAAGCATCAGGTAATCTTTTTAAAATTTCTTCAATTGAATAATCATTTTCTTTTAATAATAATTCTGGAATTGATTTTTTCAATAATTTAAATTTTAATGATTCATCATTCCATAAATCTTTTGAATTTGAAATTAAATCTGCTAATTTATTAATTTCGTTTGATAATAAATCTGAAGATTCTGATAATGTTAATCCAGTTTTAGCTTTAAATTTTAATAATGCAGTTGCTTCTTTTTCTGCATTTGAAACAATTGTTGCTTGAACTTGTTTAACATAAGTTTGATAAAATTCAGTACCATTTTTAAATTTATTTAAAAATTGTTCATCAGATAATAATAATGAAGCTAAAACTTCTAATGATGATGAAGTAACACCACCTTTATTTGTTGAAGCATCTTTAAATAAAACTGCACCTGATTTTTCTAATTGAATTTTGGCAGCTTGTGTAATAAATAAATTTGCACCTTCAACAATATATTTAATAATTGATTTACCATCTTCATTTTTAAAATCTTTAACATTATCAATATCAATTGATGCAGGTCTACCACCACATGGAACAAATAAATCAATTTCACCAAAATATTTTTTCAAATTTAAATGGAATAAATTTCTGAAATAAACACCATTTGAAATAATTTCTTCATTTGGTAATTTAACATCTTTATCATCAACTAAGACAACAAAACCTTCAGAAGATAATAATGATTTATTATAATTTGAAATCATTTTACGTTCATGAGCTAATCTTCTTAATTCATCTTTATCAAGACCTTTTGGATCAGCTAAAACACCTGAACCATCAACAATACCAATATAAACTTCATTATCAGTTGATAATAAAATTTCATTTGAACCTAAATCACCATCTGGACCACCAGTTTGGAATTTTTTAATTGGAGTTTTCTCTAATTGATAAGTTTCATAAATTTTTTTAACATATGATCTAACAGATAATGAAGTCATACCATATTCATCATGAGGAATACCACCTAATTGAGGTGATTTACCAGTAAGGAAAGATTTCCACCATGGAGCACCACGAGATTTAGCATGTAATGTAGCCCAATCAGTAAAACCTGCAGTACCTTCATCTGGACCAAGGAATAAAATTTCAGGTTTACCATATAAATCAACAATCGGTTCTTTAATACCTGGGATATCATTTTTAATTAATAAATCAATTATTGAATCAATATATTTTTCAAAGCCAGATTTTGGATTTTCTTGAGCATCTAAATCCAACAAGATAACACCTTTTGAACCACCTTCTGGAATATCTTTATTTTTTCTTTGTTGAGTTGAAGCTAAATTATAATTTTCATCAAATAAATTACGAACATTAACTTCATAAGCATCTTGAGATCTTGATTTAACAACACGAATACCACCTCTTGCAATATCTCTAAATCTAATATGGAAACCTCTAAAATCAGAACCAACAACAAAGAATAAACCATATGGAGTTTCTGGGTATTCAAATTTTGGTAAGAAATCTGGATTTAATCTAAATGAAATTGCAACTTTTGTTGAAGTAAAGAAATTAGTTTTCAAAATTGATTGATTGAAAATAAATAAACCTCTTAAAACTAATGCATCATTTTCATTAAAGACATTTTTCAAAATTAATTGATTAAATTCTTCTTCATTTTTAATTGGTTGTAATTGAGATAATCTTTGATAACTTAAAGTTTTCTCTAATTTATTTGGAATATAATGAACATCAGCAAATGATCTAAATAATTGTTGAATAATACTTTTATATTTTTTGAAAACTTCCAAAATAAAACTTGTTGTAAAAGTTTCAGATCTTAATCTTTTTTTCAATGAAGATAATAATTCAGCAACTTGATTTGATTTTGAAGCATCTAATAAAGTTAATAAAGATTGGTATTCAGAACCTAATCTATTCAAGAAATGAGTAACGAAAATAGTACCAATATGAGCATAAATTGATTCTTGTAAAGATAATTCATTTGAAGCGAAAAATTCATCAAATAATCCATGTGGGATAGTAAATAATAATGAAGCTTCTTTAATTAATTGAATAATTGATAGCGGATTAGTTTCAGTTGTTGGTTTAACATAAATGGAAATAATTGTAACACCATTTGAAAAATTTTCAACATATTTTCTTGATTGATTTAATTTATAATAATTAATTAAATTTGATAAAGCACTAAAATATTTCTTTGTAGTGTTTTTCTTGTAACCAATAATAATACGATGTTCATCTGAATCATCAACTGGTAAATGTTTAATTAATGGACCAGTTTGACCCAAAACTTGTTCAATTATTTCATCATATAATTTTTTAGTATTTGGACTAATTAGTTTTAGAAAAGTTTGATCATAAATTGAATTTGAATCAAATTGATTCTTATAAACAAAATGAGCACGAACAGTTTTTTTGTCATCAGCATCAAATTGTTCATTATTTAAGATTAATGGAGCATTAAATGATTCAACTCTATAACTTTCATTTAATTGATCTAAATATAATTCATCAATTCTTTTTTCATAATTTGTTAATTTAAATTCTTGAGAATTTGGAATTGAAGTATCAAAATAAACAGCATGATCTTGAGATTCTCTTTTATGATGAATGAATGGTGAATTTAAATCATTACGAGCAAATGCATCTAATTTAGCAGAATATAAAGCATGAATATGAGACACAATACCATCAACAGATTCTCTTGCGAAATAAACATCATCAATACCTAATTGTTCGTAAAACCATTTAGCTTCAGATTCAATCAACATTTCAGGAATGAAACCTTGTTTATCAATAACATCCAGAACTTTTTCAAATTGTTGTTCTTTACCAATGAATGGTAAATTTTTATAACCTGATTTTAATGAAGATATTGATAAAGAACCAATATCTGGTGTTGGAGAAGCATGTAATTGATCATTAGTCATGACGGTTGTTGTTGTTTGATTGTTATATCATATAATATGATGTTGTTGTAAGAGAAGAATAGAATATGAAAAAAACCCTGGGAAATTGAATTGTTTATATACAATTCCATAAATTATTATATAGATAGATCTATATCAAATGGGAATAATTGTATAGTACACGATGCATAGATAGCAATTTACCATTAGATATTATATTCATTATGATCCTCTAGTTAACCGCTGTATGATGGTGGTATTTATATCTTAACCGCTCTATTATTGGTCGTAGTTATTGTATAAACATCTCTATTAATTAAGTCTATGACACATCAATTGATCCTAATTTACCCATTGATTAAAACTTGTACTGATAATCAAAAATCAAAATAAACAATTTTAAACGCCATACAAGAAAATTCAAAATTCAAATGGTAAATTCAACCGAGTGGCGCGCAAAATGACTTAATTTGGTCATTTTTATAAGGGAAACACTTGGCGGGTAAATTCTTAATATAGTGTGTAGTATTACGTAATCATTATAAACTGTGTGGGTAAAAGATCTCCACAAAATTAAGTAATATTAAGAATTTTGTAAAGTGATTTGATTTGACGTGTATTATAAAGCCTTATATGGCATTAATTTTATATGGCGCGCTTAAACTAGTCATTCTATGGCATTAACTACTTTACCCCAGAAGTTATTAAATGTTGTTTATTAAGAGTAACTATAAGCTATAATCATTAAACCTTTAGGAGTAGAACTATCCAGTAGAACTTATCCGCATCTATTTATATAAGCCATAAAATCAATTCATCATATATATATATAATCATAACTTTGCCTTTTGTGGTCTAAGACTCTTTAAAATAGTTTCAATATTTGCAGCTTTAATAACATCACCTTTAATTTTTAATTTACCACCAAGGAATAATTTTTGAGAATTTGATTTACCTTCAACTAATTTTTTAAAATCCAGGTCTTTCATTGTTATAACTAAATCAGAATTATTTAAATCTGATTCATTTGCTTCTGATAATTTACCATCATTTTTTAAATCTAATTTCCATGCTTTTGAACCTGATTTATTCTTTAAATTGAATACAATAACTGATTTGGTCTTATCAATTAAGTTCTTGGTTAATTTGGTGTTTGTTGTTAATTGGGTGGCAATTTCTTTGAAGATTGGTTCTGATTTGAAGGACATGATGATTGTTGTTGATATACTTCTTCTTCTTCTTCCTCTTGTTGATTGTTGATTGTTGATACTTTTTGTTTACTTTTGCCACAGGATTCTCACTTGTTTAAATACAATTCTCACTTTAACCGAACTCCACTAAAATAATTTGACAGCAATAAAAAACAAATGCAAAACAACTAAATACAAAACTTTAAAAGACCCTTTGAAATTAAATTAAAATAAACTTTTCTTAACAAAAATCATTCCAAAAACTTAAATTGGAGAATTTCCTATTTTGCCGAGGTAATAACTACGTACAAAATTGGTTGCACGCGTATGTAATCAGGATTCAGTACCCGCGAATTTTAAATCAAATTTTATAATATAGATCAATATTGTTTAAACGCATTAATTTCATTTTAATATTATATAAACTAATATCAAGTGTCTCTTCATGTGTTATATTGAATAATTTTCAGATTATTATCGCAAATTATGCATCTTATCTTGTTTTTAAGGCATAAAATGTTTTAATCTTATGTGGACTGATTTTGTGGGCATACTTAGTTGATAGTTGATAGTTGATAATCCATCTGAGTGGTTGATTTCCATTAATTAGGGACAACCTTCATCATTATATTATACATGGATTTCAACTCGCATGAGTGGTTATAACTACACATCTCAACAACAATTCTATATTTAATTGATTGTATATATGTTCCTTATGCTTCCCAGCTGATTAAAGACTATTACAAATATATTGAATAATTCATTTTAAAAAATCATTGTAGCTTTATTAAACAGCCGCTGTGTTCAAAATTTCATACTCAACTACATATTATCATTCCATAATATATATTAAACCCATTAATCTGAATATTTAGCAATTATTCATTAGCGCCTAGCATCACCAACTATTAAACACTTTCAAAATACAATTTAATAGCACTACTTAATCTTCTACCAGCTTCTAAAATTTCTTCATCACTATCTTGAGTTGCAATTGTAGTTCTAATAAATCTTGCCTTTTTAGCAAAACTTTCATCTGTAGTAAAATTTTTACCCAAGACAACAATAACACCTTGTTCCAATGCCTTATATCTTAATTGTTCTACTTGATCTCTATAATCTTCTTCTTCATCATCATCATCATTTGGAAAATTAATATTGATTGAAAGAAACATACCAGATTTTGGTTCAATTATATCAAATTGACCTTTCTTAAATGATTCACTAGATTTCAATGTCTTGATTAATAAATTCTTTCTAGCGGTATATTCTTCTGATATCTGAATATTCCAATTTAACCAACCATCAACACCATCAAATTGTTCAATAACAGAATTCACAATCAATTGACTAATACCTGATGGAGCCCTTGTGGAAACATTTGCATGATCAATTATTCTCTTGATGAATTTTGCATGTCCAACTATGAAACCTAATCTTGAACCTGGTGCAAAAATCTTGGAAAATGATTCTAATCTAAGGACTCTACCTTCTGTATCATATTGAATATATGAATTTGGTAAATCTTCTTCAATATATTTATCAACCGAATAGTCATTTGTGGAAAATTTATTGAAATCACCATCAAAATATTCACTTAATTGAATATAACCATATGGATCATCTTCAATGATTAAAAATTCATATTCAGAACTTAAATCATAAATCTTTTTTCTATCTTCATGACTCTGGGTTAAACCTGATGGATTTTGTCCAGTTGGAATAGTATATAACCCCTTTGGTCTTTTAAAATGTTTATAAGGTCCAGATTCCCAATTTTCTAATAATTTTTCAAATTTTCCAACATCAATACCACCTTTTTCAAAATTTAATTCCACTGGAACAACAATACCACCATAATTTATGATATTTGAAATCACGGGAACATAAGTATAATTTTCAATTAGGATAACATCCCCTGGATTAATAATTAAATTGAAAATCTTGTGTAATGAATCTCCTGTACCATTAGTTAAAGTTAAATCCCAATCTTCATAACCTGGTTCATTAACTCTATTAATCAAACTTTTAGCAAATGAAATCAATTCAGGATGACCTTCAGTTGGACCATACT
The DNA here is from genome assembly GCF_000313485.1 of Hansenula ciferrii. NCBI lineage: Eukaryota > Fungi > Ascomycota > Saccharomycetes > Phaffomycetales > Wickerhamomycetaceae > Hansenula > Hansenula ciferrii. Next base: position 90,557 of record NW_011887540.1, on the reverse strand, counting down.
GAAACCCTTTAGTAATATCTAATGTCTTTGAATCTTTCTTACTAATAACTTTTTCAGTAGTATCAGCATTAAAAGGAGATGATGAAACTTCTAATGTAATTTTATTAACTGGGAAAAATCCTGAATGTGGTCTACCACCTCCTAAAGAAATTGGTGATTTATGTTTTGTAATTGAAGTTGGTAATGGTAAACCTGCAAATGAAACTTGTTTACGTTCCAGGGAACGTGTTGAAACAAAGGATAATAATCCATCATTTGTTGATGTTGGTACTGTCATTTTGATAAAATAAACGGTTGGTATAATCACGATCTGTCCAATCCACTAACACACTAGCTTTGGCGAAGGTTGTTAAAAGAATATATTTAAAGTATACTGTGGTGGTTTTATAGTATTTGAACTAAAATTCCTAGTTGTAGTATGCCACAGTTTTATAAGGGTCTTTGATCTAAAGAATGAAACTTGTTATATAATATCGTCTTTTAGAAACAAAATTAGGAAGATATCCACACTTATTTATATACCATAATCATTTAACATTCCAATACCAATAATTCTTTTGTTTGATATCCCTATCTTTGAGATCAGTGACTCAGTGTGACACTGCGCTCCTTAGTATCTTTGATAACAAAATTATCTTTATCGGGATATTTCCTAATTGGGGATAATCACCGGTATATATTCATAAATACATATATTTATAAATTGACGCGCGCGCGTGGTTTTATACAATTATCTTAACATTATAAGTTATAACTACTGGTGTGGCTACATTTTATCTCATTATATCAAATACATCATATGTTTAAGTACTTATTCATGAGCTAGTAATATTCATGTGATATCTTGTTAATCAGTGAGCTGCTATATAAGCCATCTAGTCTACAGCTAAAGCTTCATGAGTCAATAGTGTGGATCACAATGAGTCTAGTCGTGACTCATGTCATGGTGAGCACTGATCCTTATATTAATAATTAGATAAAAACGTACATAATTATCTAAAATTTTGATCGGTTGATTTCCTAGCTCAGGATAAACACAGATGTCGAGACAATATATACCCCAAATTACAAATACTAGTATATTATTGGTATACAGTTGATCATAAACAGATATATTCATAAATTTCATTAATAATTATTTAATAAACTAATACTATAGCTAATGCTTAAACTCCTGGGTACACTCATTTTTTGAAATGTTTATATTTATCTTCAATATATTTTCTTTGATTTGGATCTAATTGATTTGTAACACCTAATAATGCTTTTGAAACAGCTTCTGTAGCTCCAATCATTGGTCTTATAAGTGCAACTGGTGTAGCTTTTGCCACAGCTATTGTTGTATCATGTGCACTACCACTTTCTCCAATCTCTGATCCTGCATTTAAAATAGCATCTTTAGCAATTAAAAAATTTCTACCAAATGAATCATAAGCTAATTTAAAACCTTCTTTTAAATTTGTTGGTTGATCTGCATAAAGACTTATTGTTTTTTGAGTTTCATCATCTTCATCTTCATTTAATCCAACTCCTCCAATTTCATGAAATTCTTCAATTTCAAAATCATCACCATTTATATGAACTAAATCTCTTTGTTGTCTTTTATTTCTTCTCGTTTGTGAATTGGATTCTCTATTTAAATCAATAAATGATTCTAATGATGGATGAATTGATCTTTGTAATGGAGTTTGAGATAATGAACTTCTTCCAATCAATTGTGATCCAAAATTTGCTTTTGAACGATTTCTATCATCAGTTTCATCCAATGAATCATCATCTTCAATGGAATCATCACTTTCATCTTCTTCATAAATAACTTCATTACCACGACGAATTCTTCTTGTTGATGATGTTGTTGCTCTACTATTTCTTGGTATTCTTGATTGTGCACCATTACCACCAAATACTTCCTCTGTATGTTCCAGTAATGTTTGAGTACCAGCTGCAATTTTAACACCAAATTTTAATAATTCATTTGTTGTATTCTTAGTGAAATGTTCAACACCTTTAGAGAAACTTCTATAAATTCTACCATCTTTCTTATATTCTTTCATAGGTACAACAACTAACCCTTTAACACCATTACCAATTTGAACCAAGGATCTAACTGATGCTAAACCTGATAAAACACCACTTAATTGAGTTGATCTAATATCTGGCATCCATAATCCATTTAATAATTTACCAAGTTTTGGGAAACCAGAAATACCATAAAGTGTAATTTTTTTCAAAATCATATCAGCTTCATCAAGAATGAAAAAATTCATAAATTCAGTTGTATGACCTGATCTTAAACCTGAATAATCAATTTTCTTAGGTTTATAATCAAGTTTAATATGAACTGAATTGATTTGAAATTTTTGAATATAAACTATATCTTCAAACTCATCAACTAAATTAAAACGAATATCTTTGAATTCACCAAATCTTGTTAAGATTTCCAATGTATCTTGATCAACGTGTAATCTTAATGGTAATACATTAACATCCATCAATAATTCAGTGGCAGCTAAAGACATAACAGGTCTAACAGTTTTAAAGTTGACAGAAAGCATAGATGCTCCACTTTCTCTTTCTGTATCTTTCATTTCAGTAACAAATTTATTCCAAGTTGAAGTTGGTACATTATCAATGACTTCAAAATCTGCAACTTTAATATCAATATCATTTAAAAGCTCATAATCATACTCATTCTTAACAGTAGAGCTTGAAATTGGATCATTATTTGAAATAATTTTAATGTTGGCTTCTAATTCATGAATCTCAATTAAAATTTTATGGAATTTAGAACGACGAAGCTTTAGTTTTTTAATATTATTCTTACCAACTTCAATACCATTATTATCAACACTAGCTCCTGAAACATCTTCTTCTTGGTCTTTATTATGTAGATCTTTATTAATTTTGGCAGTTAATTTTGAAGAATCAGAGCCAATTGGGAATGCAACATGAATAGAATCAAATAATGTTTCTCCAACAATGTTGTCATTATCTTCTTCATCTTCATCATTGTCTTGTTCTGATGCTCTTTGGTTATTATTGTTTCTTTGAATAGATGATGATGGTGATGATCTTCTCCTTCTTTCTGAATGTTCTCTTCTTTCTTTCTCTTTTGCAGCTTTCTTCTCCAATTTCTTTATTGTATTGCTGATTGTTCTCCTGGTATGTTTCCAGTCATAACCATCATATATTTTTAAAGAAATTTCATTGACATTTATATTGATTGTCATTGGGTATTCAATTTTCTTTGATGATTCTTTCAAGTTATCACTTGAGCTTTGATCGAAATGACTATCTGTAAACATAATTAATGAATCAGATTTATCAGAACCATCAGCAGCTATGTTTGGAGAAGAGTTACTAGAAATACCATTACCTGAATGTGTCACTGAAGTTGGTGAATCATTAGTGAAATATGGATTCTTTGAAAGACTTTTATCTTTTATTGTTAATTCATCGAGATTCTTATCCAAAATGTTTGTACCAGACAGATCAACTGAAGTTTGATCATCAATATCAGAGTCACCATTATTATCATTACCATCATAGTAGCTATCAACAATGTTTAACGGTTCTGGTGCCTTAACTCCTGAATCTTGTGACAATATTAAATCATCTAATGTTGGTTTAAAAGCATTTTCATCAACACCATCAAATATATTCAGCTCTCCTGGAGCTTGTGATTTATATTTTAAATCATTATTAATTGACACTGGTTGTTTCAGATCGTTAAGTAATTGTGTTAGACATTGTGATGAGTCAGCACATAGTTCTATGTCTAGATTATCAGCAGTAATATTCATATCAATTATGCTACCATTAGCCTTTAAACCAAGTTGATTCTTCTTAATTGAAGTATCAATATGAAGTGAATTAATATTAGCAACCGATGTGAAACCTCTATTGTTTAAATTTGATGCTTGAGACCATGATGATGATGGGTTTCTTGAAGATGTAATATTATTGAATTTTTTGGCTTCTTCTCTTGTTAATATATTTTTAACATCATCAATCAATACTAAGACTGCTGAGCGTACTTGAGTCTTAACCATGATAAGTGAAGAAAGCTTAACATCAACATTTCCACTTTTGGTGACCAAATATGCCTTTGAATGCAATCTTCCAGGATTTAACCCTATAGAACATTCCACCAATGTGATGTTGAAACAATTATTACTATCACCATTTGTGGTGGAGGCCTGAAGAGAAGATTCTTCTGATGATGTTTCTGATGGTGTATCCTTACCACTTTGATTATTTAATAACGATATCCATGAAGTATAATATTCAACTGCTGTATTTCTTAAGAAACCGTGGATATTTTTATTTTTTCTTAGTCTAAGTGAGAGTATTGGTGCACTCTTATCATCGATATTAATTGGTGAAATCACATCTTCTTCGAAAAGACCTTTTATTCTTGTAACATTGAAGCTAGTAGAGTGCAATTGAACTTGACCATCTTTCAACAATGAAACACTAATATTTCTCAAAGAAGAACTAATGCCACCAAATTCGGGTAGTATTTCTTTAACAACGAAATTCAATTCTTTAATAGTTATTTGGGTTTTAACAGCTTGTCTAGCTTGAAATACCAAATTATTAGAAATCTTAGCCTTCTTTCTTCCCTTGAACCTGATTTCTTCATTTGGGAAACTAATATTATCAACAAATTGAGAAATACTCTGAGCAACTTGTTTCAAAGCAGATGCTCTTTGTTCAAATTCAATCTTTTCAATACCAACAAAGCAAGGACAAGTTAAGACAATTTCATGACCTGAATTATCATATGACCTTATTTGCTTATCAGTTTTCAGAATATCAACTTTCAAATTGTGTAATGACCCTAATGATACGTTATTTTGGGTAATGGTTGCTTTCTTTAAAGAAATTGAGCCTTGAGATGAATCATATGATATTGGACTGACTGATAATCCCAAGCTTTGATCCTCTTCTAGCCTAAAGTTTATGTTCGTAGATGAATTCTGGAATATTAAGGAACCTTTTGATGCTGTAGCTGGCTTTGTGGACTTTGATGAGCTTAACTTTGTTAATGAATCTAGTATTTGTGGTATCAGAGAGGATAAATCAATCAATTTTTGTGTTGATTCTTGATCCATGTTCAAATTGAGATGTTTGGGTAATAGTATCGTCGTATCACCTGTTTTGATATTGCTTTCAAAGCGTAAATCATTCTTTGTATCATCACCTTCAAATTTTAGTATAGGTTCATCCTTATTCTTCAAGGCGCTCAAGGACTTTACACCTCCAAACATTAAACTTTCATCTCCTTGAGTTACCGTTATCTCTTTGCCGACTAATCTTAGTCCATAAGGATTAAAAAAAGTACCATCTTCTTTAAGTGCAGATGATAAACCTATAATTATGGATGATATAGTAATTGAATCAAAACCTTTACTTGAATCATCTGTATTGATATTTGAGACAGGAATTGGTTGCCTTAATTGATTAAACTTTTTATTTAAACTTGAATGTCTTTTTATTGTGTCTTGAAGATTCAAAATGGCCAATGACTCCAAAACATAAAGTAAAGTAGTTGGTAATGGTGTTGCTGCAATGTTGATCTGGTCCACTTCTAGTTTCAAATTTTTGATGTTAGAAAGACCACTGAAAAAAATTTTTGCTTTATTTATGTGACATAGTTTTGTCGAATGATCATCACTATGTTTCTTCTCCAAGATGTTAGATGTGGCACTCATATAAATTGAACTGGCTTCTTCTTTTGAGTATACAAGACTTGATCCTAAATCTGTTGGTTTTTGTAAAATGGAAGAAGACATCATACCATCATCATCTGAATCATCATCTGAGCCTTGATCACTAATATTGTCATCGTGAAATTCTTCGTCTTCTTCTTCTTCTTCTTCTTCTTTTCCGTTCTCTGATTCATCACATTGATCTTCATTGGTTGGTCTTAGCGTTGATACACTATCTGGTATATTTTCATGTACTTCACTGTTTTCTTCGTTGAGTTCTGTTTGATCACCTGGTTCACAAAACGGTTTAACTGTCAAGACTGAAATCTCACCAAGCTCTATTATTCTTTCACCATCATTCGTAACAAATGATCCATTCTGTATTACCAAATCCACAGTAGCTTGATCCATTATTAGTCGTACCGATATGTCTTTTAATGAAACTTGCAATCTTGCTAAAGCAGCTTCCACTGCCCTAGTCATAACATTACCCATCGGGCCTTTATTGTTATCTGAAGTATTGTCATTATCAACTGAACTTTCATGGAAACTTTGATTTGGAGTTTGGAGATCAGATGTTGATTCTAGATCTTCTTGGGCTTCAGTTTCAACATTCATCACACTTGTAGCTAATCCCATTGTACTTTGAGCTAATGAAAATTTTGATTTCTCAGTGAAACTACCTTCAGAGTTTGCATTGGAGTTTGGTGAAGCAAGTGCCATTGTTAGTTCTAGACCATCAGCTTCTATACTAACGCCCCCGCTCATATTTAATTGTAATTCAAGATTTTTTACTCTACCATTCCTTAGAAAAGCACCAGGTATTTGGAGGGCATCAGGATCAAGATCAACATCTTTTAACGTAACTTTTGAGCTTGAACCAAGTGATACATCTAAATTTGGCAAATCAATCTCTGAAAATAGTGATAGTTGTTGTAGCACATACAGCAAGAGCCTTTTTTGTAAGTTTTGAGGCATCCATTGTGGTGACATTCTTCAAAATGCACTATATAGTTGATGATATTATCTTCTGTGGTATTCCCGCCACGCCACTTGACGTGACTTTGTACTTTGTAGTTGCTAAATAAGCTTGAGATCAAAGGTAAACGATCAAATAATGAACTTATTTAGGTTTCAGCAGACGAAATATATATTTTTGTGTGTAGTTTGGAGTGGTTAAAATCAAGTAGATAGCGAACCTTGGTGACTGAATCTAGTCAATTTCTGTCTGTGTATACTTTAGTTAGACTATATCTTATCGTTTCGGTGTGGCTCTTACCATATCAGTGTCCGTAACCTTTCCTAAAATTACCTAATACTAACAAGTAATTAGAATATATAAATTTTATATCAGAGTTTATAACTACAATTTAAAAGGATGAATTTTCTGAATCGCTTGTATGCCCTTGAAATCTCTTATATTATACATATCAGTTCATTTAACCCCTATGTGGTAGTGGTGGAGCACCTGTGTTGGAATAAGTTGCAGTAGCTCTCCCCGGGAAGACATTTCTTCTTGGTGGTGGTCTTCCTGCCATATCAGGTCTTGGTGGTAATCTTGGAGAAGTTGGACGTGGTGGCAATCTTGGAGAGAATTGTTCAGGTGAAAGATGAGTTGGTGGAGGTCCTGGTGGTCTTTGGAAATTAGTTGATAAATGTGGAGGTGGATGTGATGGTCTTTGGTATGATTCGCTTGAAGGTCTTAATGGAGCTGGTGGTGGTCCTGGAGGTCTGCTGTATATCTGACCTGATGTATTATTTGTACTAAATTGACTTTGTGGTTGTGATGGTTGTGGTTGTGTATTAGCATTTGGATCAACTTCTGAATAAGCAGGTAATGGTTCATCAGGAACAGAATCATCAACACCGGCCCATGGTGGTGTTGTGTTTTCATTGCTAGTGGTTAATGAATTGCCATTTGATGGTTCATGCTGGATTTGTTGTGGGATTGGGTCTGGTTCACGGGTACCACCATTCTCTGTTGATATATTTCCATTTGGATTTGGTGCATTGTTAGTTCCGTTTGATTCAACAGCTGTTGATGATGCAGTAGTTACACTTGATTCCAATATTGATGTATCTGGAGTCCCTGTTGGATTACTTGATATTCTACCTGAATTTGAATCTTGACTAATATGAGATTGGATTTCTGCTTCTGCTTCACTGGCAAATGGATTATTACTCCTTATATTTGTACTCATAGTGATTCAGTTTTGTTGTAACTAAAAGCGAAAATGTGTTCTTGAAAATGAAATCCTATCCAGCAAGAGCTATTATATTCACTAACTTATTCAATTATGTATTGATATTACTTTGAGCTTAAGCTTTCAAATCAACTAGAATCTGGTTAAATTAACGATATCCGTATTCGTTAATACGGTGACCCTCGGAACTTTTAGTGTGATCACGTGCTAGATTTTTTGAATTCCGGCATCGATCAAAAATTTTGGAAATTATCCAACATGAAAAATGAAAAGTTAGTAAATTACATCGAGAGTACAAGATTAATTTTAGATCTTCATCTCACGTTTGAGCTTATAAAACACAAAGTATAATCATGTTGAGATCATCTGCTAAATCAAGCATACAGACACTAAGTCGTGGATTTTTATCTGCTGAACAAATACCATCAAAATCAGGTCCAATTCAATTTGTTCGTGGTAAACGTACCAAAAAAGTTAGTTCAATTTCACCACAAACTCAAAAAATAATTACACAATTATCAGTTTTAAGTGCCAGAAAGAAGGTTCCAAGAGTGCTGAAGTTAAGTAATGAAGATCTTGTTAGACATGATGCAGTTCAAAGAGCTTGGGGTGTTTATCAAAAAGATAAAAGAATCAAAAATAAATCAGATTTAGCCAAACAATATGAAGCTATGAATAATGCAATGACTGATTTGAAATCAACAAATAGAGAATTATATGATCTAGCTAATGTTAGAGAAGTTAATAAGAAGTTCCCATTAGAATTCAGAATCCCAACACATTTCCCACCAAATAAAGTATGGTATTACGATTATGTTCCAAAAGATGAAACAAAAACTACAAAAGAAAATTGAATATTATCAAATAAAACAACAACCATTGTATATAGAAATGAACTGAAATTAATAAATATAAATTTGTAAGATATATTTGCATATATTTAAACTTTGAATTTCCTTAAAAGTAGTCACTGTTTTTAAATTTTATTTGTTTCCTACCAAATTCTTTGCCATAATGTATTGATAGCACCTTTACGATCAATGTTTGGTAATAGAATCCATGCAACAAACATAATTGCGTATGAGGCCAAAAATATTGGATGTAAAACATAAGTTCCAGTTTTTTGACTAACCATACCCACCAAAAATGGCAATGCACTACCACCTGAACTTCCAAACGCCATTATAATAGTCATTGAACATAAACGAATCTTTCTTGGTAAAATCCTTGCTAAGAATGTTATAACCATTGGTATAATTGGACCAATAAATAAACCTGCAAATGATGCAAATACAGCAGCAGCTATTTTTTCAGGAACAAGCCAAGTTAAGATGTCAAAAGCTATAATCAAGAGGCATAATCCAATTATAGATCTTCTACTACCGATAAACTTAATTAATGGACCTGTCAATAGAAACCGTCCTAATGTTACACCACCCCAAAAACCTGATGATATGAACCCAGCTGAATGGGTTGCACCTTTCCTATATGAGATAATGAATGTAACAACCCAACCACCCATTGCAACTTCTGAACCTTGATAAAAGAAAATGAAAACACTACCTAACCAGACTTTCCAATTCTTGAGAGCCGATTTGAAATCATGTGTTGTAGGTTCTGTTGATTTATTCTCAGGATCATCACCAGCTTTAGAATCTGATGAATCTAATGAATATTCTTTCAGGTCATGATCATAATCATGGAATGTTAATCCAATCAAGACCAAATTAAAGATTGAAATACCTAATAGAACAAAATAAAAGAAATTCCATCTAATACCATGATCAGTCATCAAAGTTGCAAATAATGGACCTGCAGTAGCACCAAGACCATAACAACCGTGTTGATAACCAACATATTTAGCACCTAATGGGGGTAAAAAGACATTAAATTGGCCCAAGTTTATTGCAGTACCAATTCCACCAAGAAATGTAGCAATACACATTACTGGGAATTTAGTACCAGTTAAAAATAAAACAGACATTGATAGTAAAGAAACACCAGCACACATGATACTACCAAATTTTCCTAGCTTTTGATCCAAAATATGACCAGAAAATCCAATCAATATATAACCTAACGCGTTACCAAGCCAAAGTAATGAAACAATAGCATAATTTATACCATAATAAGCCTCGATAAAAGGTAATAATGAACCAAAAACACCATCAGTCATACCGGCACTGAAAGCCCAACAAAAGGTTGTTATGGTACGATATTTGTTCTTCTTTGGGAGATTTATTGTCATTAATGGTTTGATATCTGGATTTGTTTCGACTTCAAGTGGAAAGTTATTTGATATACGATGAACATCATTTTGTGAGTTGATGGAAGCAGTAGCTGGTATATTTCTTGTCCTCTCGTGGAAGTGTTCTAAAGGAATTGGTTTGTTTAACTCAGTCATTGTTAACCACTGGTAGACGTATCAATTCATCAAAAAGTCGAACACATGAATCAGACTTTTCAAGTTCTATTTATATAAAACAATCAGACCGAAAAATCAGCCGCTGATACACTTCATCAAAATAATTTATAATCCAAGAATTCAAAAGGGTTCAAAAATTCAAAAATTCAAAGGTTCGAATAACTTAACTGAGGTACATTTTAGTATGATGCGCCGCATTTTTTTTATTATGTAATGGATTACGTGGACTAATACTCAATGTGGAGAAATTATGACATTATTAATACAGATTTCTAAATTGTTCATTAAAGCATTAAGATTATACTGGGTTATATATAGATTTATTGGTTTAATTTCCATTGAATAATTGATCTAATGAAGGATCATATTTGACAAGTTCTTTTATATCCGCTTCTAATTCATTCTCATCAATAACATTTCTTAAAAGTTGAACTAAAATTGTTATCTTCTCTGTTACTTCATTAGATTTGTCTTCCTTTCTATATGATAATATAATCATACCTAATAAATCATATTTATGTTTATGTATCCTTGGCCAACCATTCAGTATTGTAGTGATCAAACAGTCTAATGTTTTAACAAACATCTCTTGATTTAAATGAATGAAAGGATCTGACAAGATCATACCTAAAGTATATAATAATCTTGGTAAACATCTTACAGAAGTTTTACCCAAATTCTCAAGAATTGATATTATTTGAGTAATAAGTATTGGTAAAATTTCAAAATTATCTCGAAGTGTATTGATCCCTTGATAAATCCCAGAATTTAATAATTTGATTAACCGATCATTGGAATTTTCAGTCTTTAAAAACATCTTGATCAGGACTGGGTATGTAGTTGATAAAATTAATTTTGATTGTTTAACTGGTGTTAATTTGGGTAAGTATGAAAGTAAGGGAAAAATAGCATCATAAAAAATGTCAATAAGTCCAGTCATTTGGAAATATTGGTTATCAATTTTATCAAGTAATATGGATAATAATTCAACACCTTTTAATTTTATAGGACCTTCATGATCATCCAAAATGTTTAGAATAGTTGGTGTTATGATCCACCAATTATTTTTCAAATTTGAACCTTCTAATTGATCTAAGATCATTGCAAATATTGATATTGAATCTATATCTTCAGTTTTCCATATCTGTCTATGATCTTCGGATTCCATGAATCCTAATTTTGGTTTAAGACCTTGATTTATATTCAATTTTTTATGACCTGCTTTAGATACTTTATTATTTTTCAATCTTGAGAATTTTTCTTTAATAATCATCACTAGTTCTTGTATAAGATCATCATTAACACTTAATTTGGATAAGATTGATCTTGATATAGCTACACATGATTTATCACACCATGGAGTCTCAATATAATACTGTCCAAGAGTCCTTATCACTTCAGACTTGTTATTCTCAATCAATTGATCTGTAACTTGAACCAATTCTTTCAATACCACTAATAGATTCTTTGAATGTTCTTTAAACTCTAGTTGTTCTCTATATTGAACTTTCGTTACCGTGTACTCATCAATCCACCAGATCCATTCTAATCGAGGCACCTGTAACAACTTCAACACCTTCTTCAACACCTTCTCCTGCTCCTCAGGATCCATTCCTTTCAACCTCGACATCAACACTGCTAATGAAGCTCTTTCCGAAGTATGTGCCAATAGGTGATCCAGCGTAACTTCATCACCAATGATCCGTATTTGATCCTGTTTTAGCCCTGAGATGCCCAATTCCAAAGGCTCTCCCTTCAACAAGTCCAATACTTCATCTTTCCAGTTCATTTCCCACTTAAGTGTTCTAGAACCGTTGGCCATCGTGATGATCTTCACCATATTTTCTTTTAGCCCTTTCAAATACGTACGTGCACCAGGGCCCAAACCATCTTCACGAACGAACCACCGGACTTCAAAACTTCTAAACACACACATCGCTGCAGCAAATCAGCAAATGTTCCAGAAAGCGTGTTATGAGCACAATGGAGAGTGCACTATTAGTGTTTAGTGTAAGCTTAAATCACCTTATATCATTTTACATAGACTGTGTGCCAAAAAAAAGAAGTTAGGAGTCCTATTTATTCATCAGTATAGACGAATATAAATACCCACCATATCGCTGGTACTTCATCAAGAGATTCAATGTACAGGTTCAAATTCAGGATTAAATAGAGTTGGGTGGGATTTTATTTGTTCAAAGGATTCCACTGTTATGTTATAATCTATATTTCAAAAGATAATTACCAAAATTGATTGAATATGAGACTAATCTTTATTGATCGCAGTTCACAACTTGTCAACTTATGGGAAAGACATTTCAAAGAAGCTGCAAAAGTTGGATTAAATTTCAAATGGTTTGATAAGCCTATTGATTTTTCAGTTCAGAGATCACCTTTATGTGAAATCAAAGTTGGTGATTTCACTGGTAGATCAGCTGTTGTATCACCTGGTAATTCACTTGGTGAACTTGGTGGTGGTTTAGATCAAGTTATTGGTGAAATTTTCAGTCCAAATTGGAATTATCATGATACTTCAAACTTATTAAAAAATAAAATTACAAATGGTTATGCTCCTCCAGGTTGTGTTAAAGCATTAACATTACCAGATAATGCAATTAAATCTTCATTAGCTTATGAAAAATTAAGATCAAATACAATTATTCATTGTCCAACTATGAGAATCCCAAGAGATATTGCAGGATTAGGTGATTTACATTCTTATAGACAAGTTTTCGATTGGACTTGGGAAATTTTGAGAACAGCTGATGAAAAAAATCACTTAATCAAAGATGAATCTGATCGATTAGGTGCTATAATCTTACCAGGATTAGGTACAGGTTTTGGTAAAATTCCTTCAGAAGTTTGTTCAAAATCAATGATTGCAGCTGCTTTAATATTCACATTAGATAACTATACAGCTCAAGAAAAGGCATTATTTGCATTAAGATATTTAGGTGAAGACTCCACCAAATTGAATATTTCAAGTGATAAAATTCCAAAAACTCCATTTTCACCAGAACAAAATTCAATAAGTGAATTATTTTTAGGTACGAACACCTCTGCTTAATAACTCTTCTAATGAAATGTCATCTTCTTCTTCTTCTTTTGCTTGTATTTCATCAACTTGATTTTTTTGTGATTTTTTAGGTTTTGCGATATATGAAACTTGTAATAATTTTGATAATTTTTCCAATTGATAATCAACTTTTGATAATAATTCAGGATCTGGTACGGTATCTGCTTTTAATTGTTCACTAATTGGAGGTATTATATCATCTTGTTCCAAATATGATTCAAGACCACCGTCATGAACAGCACCTTTTATAGCTATATCTTTCAATGCTAAATTAACACGATGTATCCCTGTTGATCTTTTAACTAAATTATCATGATTTCCTAATGGTTTCAGTAAAGGTAATTGAGTATCTGCAACTAATGGATTGAAAATTCTTTTATCACCATCAAAATCAGTTTCATTTGTTGAATCTAAATTCATAGTTGTTACAAGATCATCCATCAATTCTTTAACTTCATCACTTGGTAATAATTTATGATTTTCTGTTATAGTTTTACCACTTGTTGTAATAACTTCAGTTAATGAAGGGAATGTAGCAATTTTTTCATCTTCATAAAATGGTAATCTTGTTAAGATTAATCCTCTAATATCTTCCAAATTTTCATCATCATTTTTTCTTTTATTTGTTAATCCACCATTTTTTTTAATATATACAGGTATCAAGACAACCATTTGAACTTCTGCATTTTTTTTGGCAACATATCTTGCTAAAGCAAATGAATCCAACTCTGTTAAAGCATCAACGAATGCCCCCAATGCACGAGTATCTGCTTCACTTTGTTTAGCACCAAGGATTATTGTTGCCTCTGAAGTTAAATAACATCTTGGAATTTTTTGAGATGAAACAATACCTCTTATATCAATACCAGGTTCTGTTAAATATTTACGTTTTTCATCTAATGTTGGAGGTAATACCACAGTGTTTTTACCATATTTATAACCTTTAACTAAATTTTCCTTTTCAATTGGTTGTACTTCAAATGGTCTTGATTCTAGATCTTCTTCATCTGCATTTTGTAATTCATTTTCATTATCAAAATCATTTGTATAAAGATGTATTTCATATTCTGTTGATATTGAAATTGGTTCAGGTTCATCTTGTTTATTTAAAGCAAAAGTTTTCCTTGGTTGTGGTCTATCAATCTTAGTTGCTGGGTATCCATCAACATTAAAACAAACACAACTTAAATCATCATGTGGTTTAAAATCTTTATCTATTAAATTTGCACCAATTCTAAATTCTCCACTAAAAGTCTTAACAGGGCGAACAATTTTAGGGTTTGGATAATTAACAACATTATCAGCATCTTTACCAGTCATTAAAGTTGAATCTGGTAATGCTTGAAATAATGATTCCCAACTTTTAATATTTCTTTTAAAATCTTCAATCTCAGTACCATCATGGAAATCAACACCAATCAGTACTAAATTTATATTTGCACCATTGATTAATTCCACTATTGCATTAGAATATTCTTCATCTAATTCTGGAGTTGTACGAGAATTTGTCACTAATACAATGTTTTTCTTATATTTTAATTTCTTCACAAAATTATTCATATTTTGAATTGTTAACAATAAGGCTCTTACTATACCTGATCTATCTTCATCTTTTAATTCTTTTAAGGTTGGTTGAACATCATATTGTTTTAAATCATTGAAAAATGGTCTATAATTTGTTAGCTATGTTGCTACTTAAAATTCATTTATGTATAACTCACTGTTTGAAGTCACTATGAACAGTAACATGGTCTAATCCTGCTTCATTTTCAGTCTCTTTGAATAACATTTTGTTAGTCCTATAATCATCTTCTATACTTTATATTTTTGACACATACCTTCAGAATTCACCGTTATTAATGAAACCAAATCAGTTTTTCTTCCCTTAATGATCTATGAAGCACACATTGTTAGCCATTATTTCATCTGCAATATAAATAAGACCCATACTCACTTTACTTGCCACCACATCTTTAACATAATTCAAACCGTATTGTAAATCACTAACTTGACGTCCACCATGTTGGGACCCCATTGAGGAGTCAACATCAATAACAAAAGCAGTAACCTGGTGATTGTAAGTAATGGTTCACTATCATAGCTCTCAAGCTTTACGCACTTCTTTATCAGCCATTTTGGTGTTTCAATTGAATTGCTGTGTTCTTTGATGATGTTTGAATTGTACATTTTGTTGTGTTTTCCTTTAAAAAAGTATCTCCGTTATTTTTTACGCGATGATTTGAACAATATGAGATCAATCAGATAATTAATGTTGATATTTATCTAGGTAAAACTACAAATATCGGGGGTTCAATGTTATCAATGGATCATTTCACTACAGTTTTATATGTTTCCCACTTTTTTGAGCTCTTTCGACCCAGATTTGAGCTTTCAAGTAACTTTTTTTTAAATTCATCAACACATTAAATATAAACAATTCATAAAGGAGGACTCACTTTCTTCAAAACATCTTCC
The DNA here is from genome assembly GCF_000313485.1 of Hansenula ciferrii. Classification (NCBI taxonomy): domain Eukaryota; kingdom Fungi; phylum Ascomycota; class Saccharomycetes; order Phaffomycetales; family Wickerhamomycetaceae; genus Hansenula; species Hansenula ciferrii. The sequence goes on along the minus strand of NW_011887540.1, from coordinate 74,663 downwards.
ACAATCAACTGAGGTGTTATTCTATTCATTAATTCATTCACAAGCTCAGGATCACTCCCCCATTGAAGAGATGATTCGTGTTCAGGTTTAATCATCCTAATTTTAGAAGGTAAGAGTTTCCTTGCAGCTAATTTGATTATAGAAGGTATAACAAATCCTCTATTGAATAAGACACATAGTGCCTTGGATAATAGTTCAATCTCTGTTATCCATCTCCCTGGTAAACCTGTAGCAACACATCTATGAGTCCTTATAAAGATTATAATATCATAAATATATCTTTTCATCTCTGGAACAACCACCACACCTTGTACAGTTTCTCCAACTTGTTTGAAATTTCGTATCATTCCAGTATTAGTTTCAATTTGTTTCGGTGAAATTTGTGATTCTTTAGGTTCTGGATCATGTGGTTGTTTAAACCAAAATTCATCTTGTAAATAACTAAACAATTGTTTGTCTTTACCATGGAAATCATCCAAGACACCAACAACCATGAACAATTCACCTCCATGATATTTCTCTCCATTGAAAACAATCTCCCTAGTTCTCATAATCTCCAATATCAACGTTTGTAACTGTTTGGGCAGTTTATCAAGTCCCAATATTATATAAATAGCATCCATATTAAAATTCTGTGAATCTTGTACAAAGAACTCCAGTAGCTTATTATGATCCCAGTTATGTATATCATCACCATGTATTTGTAAAGTATGATGCCTTATCCTCCATACATCACCAACTATAGTCTTCAATTCCACTTCAGATTCTCTGGGATCACTTGATGATATCAGAATGTGTCTTTTCGCAATGGCTCCCAACATCAACGCCACGTACAAGTTGTCGTCAAACTGCACACCGAGCTGTTCCTTGTGTTCCAATATCTCATCCTTGACAGTCATCCTGTGATAAAGACCCTTCAAATACCTTTATAAAATAGTTCTTCAAAGTGTAATTAATGGCTAAATCAATTTGTTTATACTACTTTGAATTCGCGGATATTTATTTTGTATGGTGTTTCCCGTAACAGACAATTTTTTTATTAAAATTTATTTTAAAGCTCATCTCAGTGAAGAGACATAAAGAAGATAGAATAAACAGCCAGGATCAACAACTGAAAGACAATGCCTAAACTCGTACATAACGTCCAGAAGAAACAACATAGGGAACGTTCCCAACCAGGGGACAGAAAGAAGTTTGGTCTTTTGGAAAAAAAGAAGGATTATCAACTTCGTGCTAAAGATTATCATAGAAAACAAAATACTTTAAAAGCATTAAAACAAAAAGCCCTACAGAGAAATCCTGATGAATATTATCATGCTATGACAAGTAAGAAGACTGATGATCGTGGTCTTTTGATTTCTGAAAGAGATAATGAAGTCTTAACTGCGGATCAAGTTAAACTATTGAAAACTCAAGATTCAACATATATTAAAAATTTAAGAAATGAAGAATTGAAAAAAATTGAAAAATTAGAGAAATCTTTAAATTTTAAAAGTAATGGTAAACATACTGTGTTTGTAGAGGATGAAATTGCCAAAGAAGAATTTGATCCTGTTAAATTTTTCCAAACTGATAAGAATTTATTACAAAATAGAGAAAATAGATTAAAATTAAATCAATTACAAACTGATAAATCATTAGTTGATAGACTTGATGAAGAATTCATGCCAAAAGAAGCTCTTGATAAGAAAAGAATCAAGAAATATGCTGCATTACAAGCTCATTTACAAAGACAAGAAGAATTAAAAGAAGTTGAAGAAAGAATGGATATACAGAGAGAAGGTATGAAAAAAGGTGATAAAAAGAAAGTTATAGATGCAAATGGTAGAAGAACTTATAAATTTAAAAAAGAACGTAAGCGTTGATCATTTATTGTTTTTTTTCTTATGATAACCTACCTACATTTTTATTGCATTAATATTTGTATAATATCGTTAATTTCTATGGCATTTATGTGTGTGTTTTTTTGGTCCTCAAGCTTTTAATATCCATTTTTTTAATGTAGAATCATTACCACCACTAATGATTTCATTTTCATTAATCCATTCCACTGTATTAACACCATCTTTATGAGCACCTAAGAATTTAAAATTTTTAATTGGTTTATCAACTTGATAAACAATAATATTTGTATCTAATGATCCACTAACAACTTTATTATTGTCTTTATTCCATGAAATGGAATTTATACGACCTGTATGGAAAACCCATCTTGAAGTTTGAATTTCCCTTTTGGTAACGTTATACAAGATAATCTTACCTGAAACATCACCAACTGCTAAAGATTCACCGTTTGGTGAAAATGATAAATAACTTGGTGAAGCTCTTGTTGGTGGTAAGTCAAATTCTTTTGAACCTATTGATGAGTTAAATAAAATAATGTTATTATTTTGGAATCCAACTGCAATATACTCTTGTGAAACACCAACTGAAGTTGCAGTTGATGGTAATGAAACTTTAAAAATTTCTGAACCTTTTGAAAACCCAACAAGTTCTTCTTCAGTGACAATAGCAACAAGATTCTCTGATGATGAAACACCTTTTGGTTGACCTGGTAATGATGATGATTTAGATCCATCTAATGATTTTATAGTATCATCCCAACCAACTGAATAAACTGAATCATTATCAACATTAGCGAAACCTGCAATTAAATTTGAATGACCTGGTTCATAAGTTGCTGAACTTGTTTTTAAATCCCATTTACTAATTCTACCATCATAGCTACCAGTTATTAATCCATTAGATGTTAAAGTTGAAGCAGTAATCGATTTTTGATGACCTTGAATAGTTTTAACAGGTGTTTCTGAATCTTCAGTGAAATAATTTAAATCACCAGAAAAGGATAATCCAATAATATATTTTTCAGTGGCAATAACACCAACTTGTTGATTTTCTAATTTTCTATCTAATGTCCAAGTTTTCAATAATTCACCATCTTTAACATTCCATAATTTAATTGTAGCATCTGCTGAAGATGTAACAAATTTTTCTTCATTAATCCAACTTATAGCAAAAATACCACCATCATGTTTACCTTCACCAATTTTTTTAACAAATTCACCAGTTTTACCATCATAAACAACAATATTTCTATCAGCACCAACACTTACCAAAAATTCCCCATTTGGTGAATACTTAACATCTCTAACAAAATTTGTATGATTACCTCTTGAACTTGAATCAAATCTGAAAGGTGGGCCTTGAAAGAAAACCAATGAAGAATCATCACCCACAGTAGCAGCTCTATAAGGTCTATTTGGTTTAATAGTAACGGCATTAATTTGTGCACTATGACCAGAAATTTCACCAACGGTATTACCAGAATCCCAAGTGAATGCATGACCATAACGTTCTTTACCATTACCCACAGCGATGATTCTTTGAGAATCAGCATCCCATGCAATATCATTAATACGACCATTGATGATTTGATATTCACCTTTAACGATTAAATCTTCACCTACGGTATCCCAAATCTTGACATTACCAGATTCATCACCTGAAGCAATATAAAAACCTGAAGGTGAAAATTTTGCCACTGAAGTGTTATAAGTATGGTTTGTGAATTGAACGGATTCTTCTGGATTTTCAACAGATCTTATAAAGATTGATTTCCCAGACTATTGATCAAAAGTTAGTTTCAATTATCATTTATTTGACACATCATAGAGGACTTACCGCATACGCAATTCTATCTGATTTTTTATCATAGGATAAGTGTGTTGTCACTGCTCTGGTGGTGTTAGGCAATGGTGCCCATATAGCTTCTCTTTCAATTGACATTGTCCCTGTGAAATGGTGATAATTGATCAGATTCTGTGTTTCTTCAATGGCGTAATTTTGTTGTTGTTGATTATGTTGATTATCCAAATCGAGTTCCGGCCGTCAACACAATTTCCGACTTTCAAATTTTCTGTCAATTTTCGTCGTGTCGCTGATGATTTTTCAAAATTTTTTTATTATGCTTATACACTTTTCAGGCGATGAGATATCATAGGAGTTTTACACAGGAAAGGAGATTGAAGTTGTTCTTTGTTGTTTTACTTATTATAAGAAAAAATTAGATCCACATGTCATCCAATAAGCAAAGAGTCGCAGTGGTGAAGAACCCTGTCCTACCAGCCCAAACCACTCCGGAACAACGTTATTGGAGAGGTTATACAAATACTCAAATTGTTAAAGAACATAATGCAGTCAGTCATATTGCTTTCAATCCAATAAGCCCGCATGATTTTGCCATTACAAGTAGTACAAGAATTCAAGTGTTCTCTTCAAGAACTAGAGAAGTTGTCAAGACTTTTTCAAGATTTAAAGATACAGTATACAGTGGTGAATATAGATTTGATGGTAAATTATTTGTTGCAGGTGATGCTTCTGGTCTTGTACAAATATTTGATGCTTTACAACCAAGAACCCTTTTGGTTAGTATCAACCCTTCAACACATCCAACTCATGTTACAAAATTTCATCCAACTTTATCAACAAATTTACTTACTGCATCTGATGATAGAGTTGCAAGATTATATGATATTTCAAATTCAGCATCTCCAATAATATCTTTTGATGATCATGAAGATTATATTCGTACTGCTGGGTTCATTCCAGGCTCTAATTTAATAACGACTGGTTGTTATGATGGATTTGTTAGAATCTTTGATGCAAGAGTTGGTTCAGATCCAGTTGCTAAATATAAACAAAATTCTCCAGTTGAAGATATATTACCATTAACTCCAACTTCAATGGTCACTGCTGGTGGTCCATCAATTAAAATATGGGATTTAGCTGCAGGTAAATTAGTTAATGAAATGTCAAATTTCCAAAAAACAGTTACATGTCTTGCAGATGCTGGTGATAATAGAGGTATATTAACAGGTTCATTAGATGGTCATGTTAAAGTATTTGATTTAGTTAATTGGGATGTTAAATTTGGTTGGAAATTCGGTGGTGGTGTCTTAAGTTGTGGTGTTTCACCAAATTCAAAACATTTTGTTGCAGGTTTAACTTCAGGTTTATTATCAATTAGAACTAGAAAAACTGAACCAAAAGTTAAACAAGGTGTTAAACAAGTTAAATCAAATGCCTTCAAGAAAATGCTTAGAGGTGCTGAATATCAAGGTGAAGAAGAACATCGTATTATTAGTGATAAACCAAAACAATCTAAAAAATTAAAACAATATGAAAGATATTTAAATGCATTCAGATGGAGTGAAGCTTTAGATGCTGCTTTCATTCCAGGTGTTTCAAAAGAAATCACCGTGACTGTTTTAGAAGAATTGAAAAAAAGAGGTAAAGTTAGAGCTTCATTGTCAGGTCGTGATGAAACAAGTCTTGAACCAATTTTAACTTGGTCATTAAAAGCTATTGAAGATGTTAGAAGTGTAAATATAGTTGCTGATTGGGTTGCTGTTATAATAGAACTTTATGGTGGTATGATTGATAAAGCTCCAGTTTTAGAAGAATTAATTTTAACATTACGTAAAAAAATTTCTCAAGAAGTTGAAAAGGCAAGAGAAGCTCAAAAAATTGAAGGTATGCTTCAATTATTAACTGCTAATTAAATTATTCTTTCATACTACAATATATAGAAATCATTCATAATTTTTAATGCATTAGTTTTTTGTTTTTCATGATTATAAAATATTACTTTTTTAGTAACCTCTACTACGTCTACCAAAATTACGTTTTGAACCTGCTTTATCACGAATTTTAAGTCTTTTGAAATTATTACCTTGTGCAACTCTTTTCTGTCCATCTTCAACTGAACGAGCTTTGGGTATAAATTCATCAGGTCCATCTGACCATTCTTCAGATTCTTCAGATTCAACTTCTTCATTCTTTGTTTTTTCAATTTTTTCCATTTCAGCTCTAATATCTTTCCCATTCATTAAATCTTGATCAGTATTTGGACGTGATTTAATAACATATCTTCTTGTTGTTCTTTTTTGTGTTTTCTTCTTCTTATATACACGTTTTGGTTGATTTTCATCTTCTTCTTCCTCATTTTCTTCACCTTCTTCATCTATATCTGCAAGTGGTCCTATATCTAATTCATCTTCATCAAAGTCACCATATTTTAGTTCAGCCTGTATATCACGGAACTCATTAATTATTGTTGATAACCCTTTTCTAATCCTTTGTGATGCTAATGGAGATGGTGAAGCAGTTATATCTTTTGAACCACCAGGTTTCAAATATGCAGGAGTTTGTTGTATGTTATTTACAGGTGAAACCTTGGGTTTCTGTGGTGTTTTAAAGTCATCATTAAAATTTTGCTCCTCTTCTTCTTCTTCGTCTTCCATATCAACAGCTTTGGAGAAATCAAGAGTTTTCTTTGCTGGTGTTAATGTAATATTTTCCTTTTTAACTGTGGTTTGAGCCTGAGGTGTTGTTTTGGGACTTGTTATAACTTCAAATAATCCAAGTACACGACCATTCATTTGTGGTGTTGGTCCCAATTCATCAACATCTAATGGAGTTTCAGGTTCTTTCATTGGTGATGAAGTCTTGTGAGGTGTATGAAATTGTGGAATCACTTTAACTCTTTTCTTTGTTGGTGTAGAATATTTTGGTTCTTTCTTCTTGGGTATACCATACTTCAAATTTTTGTATTGTTTGTATTTAGCAGCTTTTAAAGGTATTAGTACCTATAATAAAGATAATGAACAAATGTATAATACTTACAAATCTCTGGATTCTTCTTTATATCATCTTTATCAGGATTTCTCCCATTTTGTTTCTTGAAGCCATACTCCCAAGCCTTAAGCTCGAGTTTAATCTCTGTCTCTAACGTACTCATTGTCTGATATCCTATGGTTCTTAATCAATTAACCTATGATTTAATTTGAAAAGTTGAATTTTGGCCTGTGAAAAGACGCGTCGCTTATATTTTTTATTTACACGCGTTTTCTTGACAGTACAATTCAAGATTATGTAATCAGAATCTGCCAAAAAGGTGAAAAACTTCGAATTTTTGCACTGTTAAACCATCATTTAAATGCGTTTTGTATTGAAAGTTAGTCGTTGTGGTTTATTGTTCACTGTTGGCTGTTTGATTATAGGAGATGTTTAGAAGGATCACATGCTCAGCTTTGAAGGCCAATTTGGTGCGCTCAAAAGCTCCAAATTTGAGTGCTAGACTTGCTACAAGATCATTTACTTCATGTCACATACTTCGAAATGAACAAAATGGTGAAAAATCTATAATAGGAGATATAATTATAAACCAAGATAAACAATTAGAAGATGGCTGTATGGAAAGATCATTGGAAAATGGTGAAAAAGTGATATATGACCCAAATTTTGCAACAAAGATTGAAGATCCAGAGATAATAAAAGAACAAGAACAAATTAGTAAAGAAATGGGTATTGATCCTGAAAGTTTTAAAGCTGTGGAAGCTGAAGAATTTGAAACTAATGAAGAACTCTTGCAAATTGATGAAGTCAACGAAACTGTTGAAACTGCTGAAGCTGTAGAAGAATCAGAAGAAATCCCATGGTATATGCGTGGAGATGAAGCTTCTGAACTTGATAAACCAATTTTCAAAGCAGAAATTCCTGATATTCCACAAGGTGCACCAGAATCTGTTGAACCATTATTAAAATTTTGCTCAGATAAATTAGGTCTTGATGATTTGAAAATTTTTGATATTAGAAATAGAGATGATTTACCAATTAGTACATATATTGATTTTATGATTATAACATCTGGTAAGAGTGAAAAACATATTCAAACTGCTACAGATGAATTAACCTCTTATATTAAGCATAATATGGATTCTATTCCTTATGTTGAAGGTTTATTAAAAGCTAATAGTGCTCAAAGACAAAAAAGAAGAATTAAAAAAAATGTTAGAAAAGGTGGTGCTTCTGATAATGAATTCGGTGTTGGGCCAAATAGTTGGGTTATGGTTGATCCTCAAACTGATGATTTTGTTATTCATGTTTTAACACCAGAAAGAAGAACAGATGTTAATTTAGAATATATGTGGTGTAAACCTGAAGAAAAGAAATTATATGAACAAAAACAAGAAGAATTCAACCGTTTTGAAGATGTTGATAATATTTTCTTTGGTTTACAAAGAAGAGAATATAGTACAAAGATTGAACCTGATTTAAGTTCGAAAATTTTACAACAATTTGAAATTGGTGATAAAGAAGGATTATCAAAATCATTGGAAAAAATTGTTATTGAAAATGATGCTTCATTAGAACTTTTGAAATCTATAAATAATACAATTGGCTCCTTATCTATCCATCAAGCAGTTGAAGAATTATCTGAACCATCAAATAAATACATTCATTTGTTTGAATCATCATTTCCAAACATCCCATATTTTGAACATTGGACTATAAGATATCAATTATATTCAACATTAAATAGAATCTTACCAGATGTTTATCCAATTGAAAATTTAACGAATTGTTTATTAGATCAATCTGCTGCGGGTGATAAAATCACCAAAGAGCAATATGACCAATATTTCCAAGATTTATTATCAACTCCACAATTTGGTTTAGAATTAATAACAACTCGTGAGTTAATGAATAAAATATTTAAAGTAAAATTTGATAATTTAAGTAAAATTTTGAGAGTGCTAAGAATTCAAAATGATATTAAAGTTGATAATGAATTAATCAAAAACTTATTACTATTATCTTCACAATACACTACAGGTCCTAAAGATGGACCAATTGTTGCATCTAAATATTTCAAAATCATAATAGAACTATATCAAGATGATATTGAATTTGATCAAAATGTTTTATTCTTAAGTTTAAACAATTTAGCTCGTGCACATGATGAATGGTTTTGGCCATTTTGGAATCAATTAGGTTCATATGAAACTGATTTGAAAAGTGTATCATATGATTCAAGACCATGGAATATTTTAATTAAAGTTATTTCAGATTCACAAAATGGGAAATTAATTGATGATTTCATTGTTCAATATACTCCAATTATGATTAATAATAAAATTGAATTAAATGATGATATGAAACATGATATTTTATCAATTATTCAACAACATGGTGGTGATATTGGTGCTTACCAAGAATTAGTTAAGTATATTCAATCGCAACAATAAGCATTGAGATGGATCATGTACATATAAAATATTCACTATAATGTAAATATAGGCATAATTAGCATTAATTGAGTAATCTTGATATATTATGTATGATGCATATTAATCATCTCTATTTATATTACTATCCAAATAATCCACAAATAATGGAACAATTCTATCAACATCTAAACTTCTAACTCTATTCAAGGTAACAAAAGTTCTTCTAATTCTTTGTAATTTAGCATTTGAAACACCTTGAGGTGGTAAATCCAAAAATAAATCTTCATCAATTTTTATACGACTTGTTTTCAAATCTTCAAATTCAATAACTTTATTTATAACAAATTGAGTTGATTTATCTAGTTCTTGTAAATAATTTGTTGCTGTGGCAGGTTTCATCATTGTGGCAGCATTTGCTTGTGGAGCTTTTTGATGAACTAAAGTATTCCAAATATCATCAAATGGGATTGAAACATCATCAAATGCAATTGGAATTAATGGAGAATCCCATCTTGAATTCCCATCAGGTTCTTCATATCTCATACTTAATTGTTTCAATAATTCAGGATCCCATTGATCATCTTTAGATCTTTCAGAATTCCAATTTAAACAAGTTTCTAAAGAGGCTAAAACATGTATAACACAACACGAAGTTGATAATGCTTTTGCTTCACAATGTAATTGATATCTAAAACCTTTAATATAAGCTGGTGAATCCAATATAACGATATTTGATCTTGATATATCTCTTTTAACAGCACTCATTTGTAGCCCTCTAAGGGATTTTTCAGTTCTTGATTCACGATATTCTTCTTTTGTTATACCTAGTGATTCATCTGTATGTAATATAACTTTTAAATTGGCACCTGGTTGGCCTTGTTCTAAAGAGGAGATTTTGGATTCTAACTGTTGCTTTAGATCTCTGGCACGAGTAGATTTACCAGAAGATGGTAAACCTGAGAATATCACAAGAGGCATGGTGTATGGTGTGAGTTTTTTGGTGTTTTGGTTGATTTAGCACTATATATCTACGAGACACAAATATTTTTTTTTCGGGTATAATAAATTTTCAAAAGGTGAAAAATATAAAGTATGAGCATCACCAAAATATTAACTAAATAAGATATAAATCATGACTTCTTTGGTGAGGAAATTCATACCCAGAACCTCGTTCCCGGATTATAGAGTCTCCTTGACAGATTTTAAAGGTCACCACGTGAAAGCTCTGAACAAGTTGACCCAAATCGCTCCACAATTGGATTTGGTGTTTGAAGTTAGAGATGCACGAGCACCTTTAAGTACAAGAAATGTACTTTTTGAAAAAATACTGGGTAATAAACCAAAAGTTGTGTTATATTCCAAGAAGGATTTGAGTACTATAGATGTTGAATTATTGACAAAATGGCATAAAGATGAAAAATTCATGTTTGTTAATTGTAAAAGTCGAACAGATGCTACCAATATAATTGAAATTGCTAAAGCACATTATGAAGAAATGGAACCAAGACCACCATTAGGACTAAGAATGATTATAACTGGTATGCCTAATGTTGGTAAAAGTACACTTGTGAATACTTTAAGAGCTGTTGGATTAAATTCTACTAGAAAAGTTGCTAAAACTGGTGGTCAACCTGGTGTTACAAGATCAACAAGTTCAATTATTAAAATTAATGAAAATCCAGAAATTTTATTATATGATACACCAGGTGTTTTCATTCCAAGAGTTGAGAATAGTGAAAGAATGATTGTATTGTCATTAGTTGGTGCAGTTAGTCCAACTATTGTTGATCCAGTCATTCAAGCAGATTATTTATTATATTTAATAAATTTACAAAATCCAACTTTATATTCACAATATTTGAAAACTCCAACAAATGATGTTTATACTCTATTAAGAGCAATTTCCAAAAAAATTAAGAAATATAATTCAAGAACTAAAGATTTTGATGAAAAAGGTACTGCATTGCATTGGATTGATGGATTTAAACAAGGTAAAACTGGTCGTTTAAAATTTGATGTTGATAGTATAGTTAAATCAGATATATTTGATTATCAAGCACATCAAAAACAAGAAATAGAAAGATTATCACAAATGGATAATGTTTTAAATAAGAAGAAGAATACAGATGGTAAAAGATCTTTAGCTGAAAAGGTTTCACGGAATGTAAATAAATTATTTTAATGATATTATGATCTGATGTTAGAACTTAGTACCGTAGTATAATTATTACTAGCTGGGTAGCACTTAATTTAATTATGGTAGTCTCTTAGTTTTTTAGCCCAGACACCAAATACCTTAAGTCTCCCGGTTAAGCTTCCCCAGACGCCGAAGGCAAAGTTCAAAAGCCTGTTAAAAACGAAGAATAGTAAAATACGCGCTAAACAAGTGAAAATCATTTTTGAATTTTTAACGTGTCCAAATTCTTAGTCCATTGATTTGGGGACTAGCCCCTATATCGACGGAACCTGAGGAACTTACCTTTGTAACCGATGAGTGATGAGAGGCTAAAAATACCGATGCCCTTTTCAATTTTTAGGCTAGGCACGTACACAGGCTAGGTGAGCTTGTTGGTGTGTGGATGTTTACATTTTACGCGTATCCGATTTGCTGGATTTATGCCAATTCTGAAAAAAATTGCGTTTCTTTTGTCGATGCAACCGATGTGTAATTGGCCAAATCGGGCAAATTCTGCAAAAAAACACTGCAAATAAGAGTGATTGTTTTTCTTCATGAAACGTAATAAGCATACATGAAAGAATTCAAGAAGGACGTAAATTGATATCAAAGTGGTGAGCAATTAAGATATCTTTCCCCACTCATAACGTTAGATTAATGGCACCATGTTCTCCATATTTTCAAATCAATTGTAATCGTATATATACTGTCCAAGTCAAACCAAGTTTTTCCAGGGTTTTACAATACAAACAATCAAACACAAATCAGTTGAAAAATTCAAGATTCGAACAGATTTTTGAAAATTAATAGATTGGGAGATTGGCCCAAAACATGTAGGAAAAGTTCTAAATGCTTCTTTCCGCGACTTAAAACATACTTTGGACTTTAAGACTCAAACTTGCAAAGAGTCTTGAATCTCTGGGAATAAATATTATAAAACAACCAATTTTCCTATTAATCCATTAAGGCATAAAGGAAGTTTGATAATTGATTCAATATATATAAGAAATTGAAATTCTTGTTTTAGTGATAGATTTATACATTTATAAACTTATAATCAATTTTCATCAAATGCTTAGAATATAACATTAACATATCGGTTCAATATGGATTTAAGTATGTGTGCTTATATTATACTCATCGTTTCTCGAGACATAATGATCGGACTTCAAATACTAACAACTTTGGAAGAACGTCAAAATAATCATATTGATATCAATCATTTACAATCAATTAAACAACCAACAATGATTAAAACTTCTAAAAATTGGGTTCTTCCACCAAGACCGAGACCAGGTCGTAAACCAAATTCATCATCACCTCAACCAAAGCAAACTCAATCTAAAAAGAAGCAACAAAAACAACAGCAACAAGCTAATATTGATACCACAGCTACTACTATCACATCTACTCCTACTACACAACAACCTATTCAATCTATACAGAAGCAATCTCAAAATGTCAATATTGAAAATACTTTACAAAAAATTAAAGATGAAAATCAATACTTGAAGATTGAATTATCAAAATTAGTTTCAGATTTAAAGTCTTTACAACAATTACAAAAAGATAATGAAAAACAAGAATTACATAAAAAAAGATGTCATAGTGAAATTGAAGAAGAATTACATTCATATAAATCATTAGTTATGGATGAAAGTGATGATGATAATTCTTCACAAATTTCTACACCATCATTAATGTCAAATTCTTCATCAACTGCAAGTTCAGTTTATTCATCATTATCATCAATTCAAGAAGAACAACAACAAACTCTTAAATTAGAAGATTTCTTGAATGTTTCATTTTTTGAAAATTCAAATTCAAATAATATTAATATCAAGAATGAAGAATTTGAAATTATGGAATTACCAAAAATTGAACCATTAGAATCAAAATCAAATATTGAATTTCAATTCTTAAAAAATCAGAATCAAAATGAACAATTAAATAATTCAGATTTAAAAATTTTCAAAGATGAAAATAATATCGATTCTTTTTTCCAAATTGCAAATCATGATGTTGAAGAATTGATTGAATGGTGAATATCACACATGGCTTGAAGTCAGACCCCAAAGAAAGAATAACCATTTACACGAACGAACGAACCTTTTATTATTATTATTATTCATGAGATCACGAACGAGATATATTTAAACTTTATTCTCATTTTTTACCCCTAACTTATCTTTTACTTTTTACTTATTTTTTTTTACCTTAAATGAATTTTTATGATCTATGAAATTGGTTATTATTTAATCTTTTACGAAATTATTATTTTTACATACAAACTTTATAATTATTTAGTTGTTATGAATATTACGTTGTATGAAAAGTTTTTATAAGAACAGTAGTGCTTTTGATCAGATCTTGCAATGATAGATAATCTAAAATTTAGATCAAACGTAACTATGTAATGCGAGTTGGAGATCATGTCTCGTTTGATAATCTGGAGTACGATAGCAATCAATCATAGTCCCCTTTTACTCCATACTTTTCACATAAAAAGAGACTTTGATCAAAAAAAATCGAACCATATAATGTTATAATCGAATGATTTTTAGTGTGGATGATGTAATCACCGAGAATGAAATGTTTTATACCAATGATAACGTCATAAAGTACTCTTAATTTGTTGAGACTCGAGGAATCATCTCTAGTTATCAATCTCTGTTTAGATTATACTTTCACTAGTGTCTCTGATGTCATTCTTGTACTTTATTATCCATAGCTTCAATTGATTCATACTAAAATATACGCGAATTTTCATTTATATAGCATTTTCGCGTTTTTCCAATATTGACGCGTTTGTTGATGATTTGAATAAATTTATTTCAGTAGAATACACAACTTAGTATTAGATCAGGTATAAAGACAACAAAAATGTCACAAGCACAATCACAATCACAGGGTAAACAAAAAGATATCGATATAGATGACTTTTTAGGTGTCAATCTAGATCCCAATGGTTCAACTTCAGAATTACCAATTCCTAAGCGTAAAAAAGTTAATAATTTAAATGAATCTCATTTCTTACAACAGAAAGGTTTACCATATTTAAGGAAAAATTGTGCAAAAGCTTTGAAACCAAGGATACAACATAAAGATGATTATAAAAACTTAACAAATTTTTTAAATTTTTATCAATTATGGGGGCATTCAATTTATCCAAAATCAAATTTTAAAGATTTTTTAGAAATGACTACAAAAGTTGGTATCAAATCACAAGCTGTGAAAACAATGAGACAAGGTTTCATCTCTGAAGATATGGATAAAGAAAGAGAATCACTTGCTGTACATCTACCTGGTGGTGATGAAGAAGTTGAAGGAGGAAATAAAGATAATGATGATGAGCTGTTTGGTCCAGAGTTAGATCATCAACAAAGTAATAACCATAATGATGATGATGAAGATGATGATCAAATAACTAAAACTACACAGAGGAAAAGAAATAATATGTTTGTTGATGAAGATGATGAAGAAAATTATGAAAATGATGATTTATATTCTGTTCCAAAGAAGGTTGATGAAGATAAAGAGAAAGAGAAAGAACCTGAAAAGGAAGTGGAAAAGGAAGCTGAAAAAGAACCTGAACTTACAAAAGAACCAACTACCAAACCACCAACATCCACAACTCCAGATGGTTTCGATGATGATTTCGATGATGATGATCTTGATGATTTATTATCAAAACCTAAACCATCACAATCACAACCAAAATCACAATCACAACAAGATGATGAAATTCCACCAGAATTTCTCAATAAACCATCACAAACCTCATCCAAACCTGGAGAAATCAACTATGAAGAAGAATATCAAGATGAATGGGACATTTTAGAAGAAATTGGTCAATAAATGAATCATAATATATTGGCTGACTCAGCACATGTGTAGTGCTTACATAACCTCCAAACTGTGGATACATAAATAAGTATTATAAACTGTGGATACTTTTAATTTTGCACAATTTGGTAATAAGTCCGGGTTTTTTCAAACACAGTTTATGTGTATTATGTATTATTAATTATGTTTTTGAAAAAGAAGTGGTTTTTTGTTGCTTATTGTGGTGTTGGAATTCGGTTGTTTTGCTGTACTAGGTTCTTGGTTCTTGGGTGTATTATTGAGTGATGAGACATAAGTTTTGATATAAATATTTTGAATGATCCTGTTTTATAAGTTTGTTCTTTATGTTGAAGATGGTTAATATTATTAAAAAACTATAGAACCTATATACATATTCATAATGACTCAAAGTACTAAAATTGAAACTACAAAAAATATAGAGATTAAAGATATAAATACAAATAAATCAATTTCTAAACAATTATTGAAAAGAAAATTAAGTGATTTAAAAGATTCAGATCAATCAACAATTTTGAAAAATTTAAATGATCGTACTTTAAGTATTAGTTCTACAGATTCAGAAGATCTTGGTGATAGATTAGATCAAAATTCTTCATCATCATCATCAGATGAAGAAGATGATCAAGTTGAACAAAAGAGAAAATTAGAAACTGATGAAGAAGAACCATCATCTAAAAAATTAAAAAGATCAGATTCACAAACTGCAGTAGTGATAAAATCTTTTGATGAACCATTTTTCATTGATAATAATTATCCAATTCCAAAATTAAATGATTATGAAGTTCTTATTGAAAATAAATATATTGGATTAAATCCTGTTGATTGGAAAGGTAAAAAATATAGATTTGGTGTTTATTCATTCCCATGGATTCAAGGTCGTGAATCTTCTGGGGTTGTTCATCAATTAGGTCCAAAAGTTGACAACGTTTCAAAAGGTGATGAAGTATTTATTGCATCAACTTCTTATAGAGATCTTAGAACTTCAACTTTCCAAAATTTTACTATATTTGATTCAAGATTAATTTGGAAATTACCTGAAGTATTATCATTAAAAGAAAGTTGTGCCATTGGGGTTGGATTAATTACTGCAGGTTCAGTTATTGAAGAATTAAATGTTAATTTATTTGATGATAAAGATTTTGATCAAGAAAAATTATTGAAAAAAAGAGATTCTATATTAATTTGGGGTGGTTCAAGTGGTGTTGGATCTTATATTATTCAATTAGCTAAAGTTGCAGGTTTTAAAAAAATTATAACTGTTGCCTCTGAAAAACATAATGAATTTTTAACAGATTTAGGTGCTACACATATTTTGGATAGATTTAAATCTAAAGATGAATTGATTAAAGAATTAACTGATATTGTTCCTGAAGGTTTACAAATTGGTGTTGATGTTGTTGGGAAACAAACTACTGATATCGTATTAGAATTTTTAAATATTAATAGATCTAATCCAAAAGAATCACCAAAAACTTTTGTTGGTGTTGTTTCTAAACCATCAAAAGATATTGATGAATCATTATTGGAAAATATTGAATTAAAAGAAGTTTTCATAAAGAAATTTCATGAAAATGTTAAATTTGGTGAAGGTTTAGTATCCAAGACATGGGAATTATTATCACAAGAAAAAATTAAACCACAAAGAAATTTAAAAATTTATAAAGGTTTTGAAGGGATTTTAGATGGATTAAAAGATTTAGAAAAATTTGGGGCAAGTAATGAAAAGTATATAGTTGAATTATAATCAAATTTACAGGTTGATTATGAGTATATTTTTATTCATTTTAATTTATTACAGGGGGATACAGGTTTTAATACAAGGCATATAACATAATAATCAAACTAGTAGTACTATGTACACCTATTCAAGTATAACTAGCTATCCACCATTTCATGTGACTTTTGGAAACTTTCAAAGATTTGATGAAATGTGATTAGAATGCCACAATAAATCGGTTCGGAGCTGTTTCCCAATTTGTATTGTGGCATATTTTCAACACTTTAAAGAAATTGCGAATATGATAAGCAAAATTAGGAGGAAGGAAGTTTTGTAAAAGAGTTGAATATTGGCAATTGGATGGAAGGATTGAATTTAGAGGCTTTGACTGGGCGTAGATTAGGTTCAGGTTGTGCTTTTTGAGTTTGATATCGGCTGAGATTGATGGGATTATGGTTCACCCGAAACACATTTGATATACTCATTTTACTCAGATTTGACTCGAAACTTGACAATCAGATGATTGTGTGATTGTGTGATATACTTTGGAGAATTTGATGATTAAAATGACAGGTTTTCTTTGTACCTTCTTATCTTTCATATGATCATAGTCAAATTATACCACACATAATGTCACAACCAACAAAGAAACAAAAAACTAGAAAACCATTAATCATCAATGCTTTCCTCATGGGATCATCAGGTCATCAAAGTGCAGGTATTTGGTCTCATCCAAGAGATAAATCACCTGAATTATATACTTCAATAGAATATTGGCAAAATTTAGCAAAATTATTAGAAAAGGGTAAATTCCATTCATGTTTCATTGCAGATGTCTTAGGTCCTTATGATGTTTATAATGGTCCAAGAAATTATGATGCTGTTGCTTTAACTGGTGCTCAATGGCCAATAAGTGATCCTTCATATTTCATACCTTTAATGGCTAGTGTTACTGAAAATTTAAATTTTGGTATGACTTTTAGTACTATATCTGAAGAACCATATCATTTAGCTAGAAGATTAGGTACATTGGATTTAATTACAAATGGTAGAATTGGTTGGAATATTGTTACTAGTTATTTAGAAAGTGGTGCTAGAAATTTACTTGGTGGTAAAGCATTACCTTCACATGAAGAAAGATATGAAAGATGTGATGAATATACTAAAGTGATTTATAAATTATTATTATCATCATGGAGAGATGATGCAGTTAAATTAGATAAATTAAACAGAATTTTCACAGATCCTAAGGCATTACGTGAAATAAATCATAAGGGGAAATATTTTGATGTAACAGGTCCTTCAATTACTCAACCTTCAAAACAAAGATTACCAATTATTATTCAAGCTGGTACTTCATCAAAAGGAATGGAATTTGCAGCTGAAAATGCAGAAGTTGTATTTTTATCAGGTTTTTCACCAGAATTATTAGCACCACGTATTGCTAAAATTCGTCAATTATCAATTGAAAAATTTAATAGACCTTCAGATTCTATTAAATTCTTAAGTTTAATTACATTAGTTGTTGGTGAGACTGAAGAGGAAGCCGCAGCAAAATTTGAAGAATATAAATCATATACAAATCCTGAAGGTTCACAAGCTCTGTTCAGTGGCTGGTCAGGATTTGATATTGGTACAATAGATCCAAATGATGAATTACATGATGTTAAATCAAATGCTATATCATCATTTATTGAAAATTGGACTAAAGCTGTACCAGGTATAAATAAATGGACAAGAGAAGTTATAGCTGATCAATTAAGAATAGGTGGTTCAGGTCCTAAATTCATTGGAACTCCCGAGCAAATTGCAGATGAATTAGAAAGATGGGTTGATATTGCTAAAGTTGATGGGTTCAATTTTGCTTATACTGTTTTACCTGAATCTTATGAAGATATTGTGGAATTAGTTATCCCTGAATTACAAAAAAGAGGTTTGGCTCAAACTGAATATCAAGTTCCTGGTGGTTCATTTAGAGAACAATTATATGGTGATGGAGTTTTATATCCTAGAGAAGATCATCCAGGTTTCAAATATCAATGGAGGCAAGATTTTACAAAAGAAGAATTTGAAAAACATTTAAATAATAATGGTATATAAGCTGACATTCATGATTCTGTATTTAGATGATTTATATTTTTCTTGAATTCACCTTTATCTGAAAGATATTGAATAACTTTTTGTAAATTTTTGAAAGTTGATTCAGGTTTAAAACCTAATAATTTAAAAGTATAATCATTATTAACGTTTGTA
The DNA here is from genome assembly GCF_000313485.1 of Hansenula ciferrii. Classification (NCBI taxonomy): domain Eukaryota; kingdom Fungi; phylum Ascomycota; class Saccharomycetes; order Phaffomycetales; family Wickerhamomycetaceae; genus Hansenula; species Hansenula ciferrii. The sequence goes on along the minus strand of NW_011887540.1, from coordinate 55,579 downwards.
TTTAAATCAATAGCTTCTTTTCTAACTTCACCTTTTGGTATCAAATTTTGTAAACCCAATACAGTATTACCAACTTCTAATACATCTTGATGAGTTATTCTATTTCCTGTAACTAATAATCTTCCATTTGAAATTTTAGAATCAATACCTGATTGGAAATGAGCTTTTGCAACATCTTCCACTGTAACAGTTATATAATTCAATGGTTCAACATGTTCAATACTTTCAGCTTGTAAAGGTTTTAATAATAATTTAGCAGCATTATTGATTGGATCATTATTGAAAAAAGGTGTCCCTAAAACCATTGATAATCCAATAATAACATATTTAAAATGTATTGGTTCTTCGTTTTGGAAAAATTCAATTATAGCTAATTCACTATATTTTTTAGAAGCTGCATAACCATAAAATCCATTTAATTTCCCTTGGTCATATGTAATATTTGACCAAGTTTTTTCATCGATATAATCAGGTCCAAATACAGATGTATTGAATGATGAAAGTGATGAAGTATAAATAAATTTCTCCAGATTTGGTGAATTTTCCTTAAGACTTTTCAAAATTAATTTTGTTGATTCAATATTTGGTATAAGTATATCCTCTTCAGATTTTTGAGTGAATAAATTTGATGATGAAGCAGTATGAATGAAAATTTTTAAATCTTGATGCTTGATTAATACTGATGAAATTTCTTCATAATTTGTTAATGATTTAATAACTTCAGTTTGGAAATTATCATTTTGGAATTTTTTTTCCAATTCTTCACCTTTTATAGCTGATCTAACTGTACCTATAACCTGATAACCTTTTGTTAAAAACTCATTAATAACATATTGTGCAATATAACCATTTGCACCAGTAACTAAAACTTTTGACATTGTTGCTATTTTAATAGTACTGAAAATTTCCTCGAGGGACCTATGATTTTGACAAATATTGATAAGAGCTTGGATCAAATAATGGGGATCAATGATATCCTTTATGGTATATTTATGGTATAGTAAAGGTAATTGAACTTTTTCAAGCAATACAAATATAGTTTATGTCAAAAATATAAATGGATTTAAGCAATTTAAGTACAATATCGTATTACCGAAATTTCGGAGTTATTATATAATGAATTATATAAGCAAATGATATTTAAAACCTGAATTAATTTAAAACTTTTAATGACAAAGATATTGATTAAATACATTCTTATAACCATTGGAGCTAAAATTTATTATTAATGTCTTCATTTCTGCACAACTCAAAGAAAAAAAAATAGATTTTTGAGTTTTCGAAAATGAATATAACCTTATAAATTTTAATTTAACTTTGAATTTGAAAATAATTAAAAAACCTAAAATTTAAACCTTAAAATTTGCACTTTTAAATACATCGCCAATAATATACTGTCATTTTATACCCATTAAACCATCAACCTCTGCTCAAATCAATCAATTAACCCAATTATAATCAAGAAAACTGAAATTTACCCTACCTCCCCTAATCCAGCAAAACTTAAAAAACAGCTCGAAAAATTTCGTTTGATCGGGGTTGCGTAGTGTAGAGGTTATCACTGTGGATTCTGATGATTTTTAACATCGCAAGTACAGAACATTCCACTAACCCCGGTTCGAATCCGGGCGCGACCGCATATTAATTTTTGCTTAAAATGCGTTTAAAGGGTTTTGGAGTGAATTGAAGTGATTTTTTTTTTATTAAGGTGTTATTAGGTGGTATATAAGATGTTTAGTTTGACTTATGGTATTTAGTTTACTGTTTTTGTTGTGGGTTGTTTGTTTAATAAGTGAATTTTTAGAGTTGTTTTAATGAGAAGTGTTTACCATATTAAATCCGATGATCAATTTTTGTGTCAATTTTGCATCAAGAAACTTTGAATAACCATTGTGCATTGAAGTGGGATATATCATATGTATATTATACTACAAGGTACTGTACTTAAAGATTCATGTTATATTTTGATAAATGGAGTGATTGAATATAGTTGTTATGCCTTTATCTTATCTATAATAACATCTTTTTTCAATATCTGTTTACACTGTTATGAAAAGGTGAGTTATTTAAATGCACCATTTTAATTAACAAATAATTATATCAACTCATTTAATAAATTTGAACAGATAATAAATGTAACAGATAATACCTCAAGGAAACGATAAATCGAATCAAATTCCTGATTATCCTAAACTTTCTTCTTCACTTTTTCCTTTCTTCATCATATTTAACTTATAGAAACTTTATCAAACAACTATATATATTTAACAATATGAGCCAACTTCAAAACATTGCCTTAAACACTGAACAACAATTCACCAATAAACATAACATCAATAATCATACCAACCAATCACAAGATATTAGAATCATGCCTAAAATGTATGGTTTATCAAACCCATCAACATCAATCTTAAGTGATGAAGAAACTATTATTGAATCAGATGAAGAACCAACAATTCTTAATAATTCTTTAATTGAACATAAACCAATCCCAAAGATTTTACCAGATGATACAACAAAATATTCTGAGTCATCAACCGAAGATTTATTTAATCAACAATTTCAAGCATTATCAAAAATCAGAGCTAAATTACCAAAACTAAATTTAAGATTAGTTAGACAACCTAGATATCAATATTATAGACCAAAATTATATTATAATATTTGGGATCAATATATTGAACATCATGAAGATTATTATGATGAAGAATTAGGTTGTATTGTTTTTGTTATACCTGATCGAATTTTTGAAAGTGGGTTTGGTAGAATTAGTTATATTAATTTAGCTGATGATTGATTACTCCAGGTGTTTATATCTTTTAATGAATTGTATTTTTGATTAACTGTGTAGTTTAACTTTTATATTGATTAACTTTCTACACATGTATTCATAATTATTTATTTATTTCTTTGTCTTCTCTATATTACATAAAATCAATCTAAACATAAATTTCTAATTTCCATACAATAAAACTTCAAATTTAAAAATCACACAACTTCTCAACTTCCCAACTTCATATTAAAACTTAACAGCAAATATTTATAATAGTCTTTTAAAGGTTGTCTAACACAGAAATGAATTGAAAATAAGACAAAAGGGGTTCTATAAGGGGGGACATAAACTCATAACAATATTAAATAAATGGAATTCTTTCTAACTTGTTAATTTATTTTTTCTTCTATTAATTATAGTTGAAGTATCTAATTTTAATTCAAAAGGATTTGAATTTAATGTTTCATGTTGTAAAGAAACTTTAGAAACTTTAGGTTCAGTTTTCAATACTCTACCACTTCTTGTTTCTAATTCAGGATTAAATTGTGTTTGATTAATATTTGATTCTTCCTCCTCGATAATTTCATTAGTATTTAATTTATTTTTTTTAAACTTCTTGTTGTTTAATAATTTTTCTTCACCAATTCTATGAACAGCATTTGAAATATCAAAAGCATCCTTCATAGCTCTAGCAGCAGGAGAATAAACTTGTTCATTTGATAAATGACTAAAAGATCTTTGTAATTGAGTAATCTTTGTTGGTTTTGGTTTTTGAAATTCAAATTTATTCAACCATGGATCATTCAAGAATTCATCTATAGTATATCTTTTTGTTGGATCAACAGTTAATAAATTCTCAACACATTTCTTTGCACCCGGTGAGATTTCATCCCACCAAGGTTTCAGGAATTTATATTCACCTCTAGCAACTTTTTCAGTCAATACATCAATTTTTTCATCATAAAATGGTGGAAATCCACACAACAAGGTATACAAAACACAACCTAATGCCCACATATCAACTTCTTTTGAATAATGTTCATCTTTAACAATTTCAGGAGCAGTATAACCAACAGTACCACATGGAGTTTTGGTATCATCATACCAAATTTGTTTTGATAATCCAAAATCAGCTAATTTAACAAGACCAATACCACCACCACCAACACCTTTCAAGAATTCACCTTCATCAACCTTGTTTGGATCATCTGATTTTCTTAATTTTCTAGTTTTGGAAGGGATTAGGGGGATTGGTTGAAATAATAAATTTTCAGGTTTAATATCTCTATGAACAACACCAATTTCTTCATGTAAATAACGAATAGATTGACCAACTTGTTTTATAACATGTCTTGTTAAATCTTCAGAAAAATAAGTAAATTTTACAATTTCATTAAAAATTTCACCACCGGGAACTAATTCTTGTATAATATAATAATAATCATCAACTTCTTTAAATTCTTTAAATTCTACTATATTATCATGTTTTAATTGTCTCATTATTGTTGCTTCCTTGAGGACTGATTTTTTTTGATTATTATCTAATTGTTGTTTCTTGATAATTTTTATAGCAACAAATTCTTTGGTTATTAAATGTTGAGCTTTAAGGACAATGGAAAAGGCACCTTCACCTAATTTTTCAAAAATTTTATAATTTTGTAAACCTGGATAAGGATTTTGATTTTGTTGAATTTCTTGTTGTTGTTTTAATTTAATTTCTTCTTTAACTAATTCATTTGCTAATTCGTTGTAGTTGTAGTAGTTTCTCTTTCTTTCATAAGCTTGCTGTTGTTGAGCCTGAGCCTGAGCCTGGGCTTGGGCTTGTTCATAAGCTTGTTGTTGAACTTGTTGATATTGTTGTTCATTTAAACCATTAATTAATTCAGTACTATCATCACTTATCGAATTTGTTTGAATTTGATCTAAATTTTTTGAATCAATATAATAATCCACATTTTCAAAAGGTACATCATTTGATAAGTCATGAGCTTGTTTACCATGACGGATAAAGTTTTTGAAATTCTGAGTATTCATTAGTATGTGTTGTTGTTGGTGATTATAATGATATTGGTACATACTTTAAACATTGGAATTGTATTTTTATTTATAATAATGTTTAAAGTTTTGTTAAATTTGTAGTAATCAATTTTTAATACTAAATTTTTAATTGCTATGGGAAATTTTCTTTTTTATCGCGGGTTTAGCAATAAAGTGATATCACTAATTAGTAAAAGGGATGGTATTAAGTGGTATAAAGAGTTGTTATTTGTTTAATATTATTTGTTTATTGAAATATTTGGTATTTGTTTTATATATATACTAAATTTCCCAGTGGCATTGCTTTGAAATTAGTAGTTGTTGATTATCAGTATTTGATTATGTATTTGATTATGTATTTGATGTAATAGCAATTGAATAAGTAGTGTTATTAAATCATTGTACGTTGATGATCAGGAACATTGTGTACTAATATAAATAGTATGGTAGTAGTTTATTATATAGTTAGATTATGTAGAGTATAGTAAGTATAGTGAATAGAGTGATATTGAGTATTATGTTATTATCTATTACTTATTACCTATTGTATTGTATTGTATGGAGTAAAGTAATGTTCTCATTTTTTATTAAAATTCACGTGATTAAAAAGTCACATGACTGTGTTCAAATCTTCGCGAATCCAATTTATCAGCGGTTAATTGACTTTTCATTATATTATATTATATTATTATATTCAGTATATTGTTATAGGATAGTATCACCATGAATCTACACACTCAAATATCATTCATAGATATACAACATATACTCAAGTACAACCAACTACCAACTATACAGAAAAAACAACGCAAAAGAAGTTTTAATGAGTCAAATAATACTACATCCCCATCTTCTGACTTGGGTATAGATAATCCTTCTTATATATCATTATCAAATACTATACTCCAGGGGGAAACTAGTGTGGATACACATAATATAGATATTAGTCAACCAATTAAGATCCATGATGTCAAATTATCATTACAAAATAATACAATAACAATCAAAACTAAAGCAAGAACTAAATTAAAATCTCAAATTATACTAGTATTAGAACTACCGTCTGATATAAATAATAATGACATACAAAAATTATCAATTGAAAGCAAGATCCTTAACAAATGTCATTTTAAACAAAATTATTTCCAATTTGAATTACCATATCTAATATTAACCCTAGATAACAATGATCAAGGGATATCAATTTCAATTCAATTATCATACAACATTCAAATGCTTGAAACTTTATATTTCAACATCCCTTCAAATGATATCTCCACTTATATCAAAGATATAATACCATTAATTTCAAATTATTCAGAAATTGAACAACAAAATAATTTACCCACTGTTTCAATGGAAAATTTTTATAATATGATTTGTGAAAAAACTTTAGAATTTCCTGAATTTAATAAACAACCATTCATATCTGAATTAGATACTGATTTATTAAAATTTCAAATTAAAACTGTTCATTGGTTATTAAATAGAGAAAATAAATATTATGATGATGATGAAAAAACTGTGAAATTATTAGATAAATGGGATAAATCTTATGAGCATAATGATTTAAAAATCTTGGAATTTTTGAATAAATTATCATTTGGTTTTAAGATCATCACTATTGGAACCCAAAAAATCTGGTATAATCCTTATACTCAAAACATTTGTTCACATGAAAAATTATTAGATTTTTTCAATAATTCAATAAAATTCCCACCAAATGGGTTTGGTTTATTATCTGAAGAAATGGGGTTAGGTAAAACTGTGGAAATAATTTCATTAATCCTATTAAACCAACGTGAACACCATGAATTAAATCAAACCATCTGGTCCCCAGAATTAGAAAGATCAATTACAAAAACCAAAGCAACTTTAATTATATGTCCTGATTCAATAATACATCAATGGATTGATGAATTAGAATTACATTCCCCTAATTTAAAAATTTATGTATACCAAGGGATAAATAAATCAAATAAATCTTCTTTAGAAATTTCAAAAGATTTTTCACAAAATGATGTTGTTATAACTACTTATTCCACAATTTCCCGGGAAATTCATAATGCATTATTTAATCCATCATCAAGACCCAAGAGATCCAAGAGAGATACCAATACAATGATTAATATTGATAACTTAGATTTAGATGATCCCACCATAGAAAAAGAAGCTTTGGAAACAATAAAAGAAATGTATAAAACTGTGGAAAAAAATGATGGGATCTTGAGAGATCGTGAAGATTATTCATCACCTTTAGTTATGGTAGAATTTTGGAGAATTATTCTAGATGAAGTACAAATGATTGGTACTACAATGTCAAATATTTGTAAAATTGCTACATTAATCCCTCGGGTTCATTCATGGGGTGTCTCGGGGACTCCTATTAAATCTGATTTAAATGATTTAAAATCATTATTATCTTTTTTACAAATCCATCCATTCCAAGGTTCAAAACAAAATTGGAATCAATTGGTTTCAAATAGATATGATTTTATTGAATTATTCAAGGAAATTTCATTTAGACATACAAAAGAAATGGTTAAACAAGATATCCAGATCCCTAAACAAAATAAATATTTATTAAGTGTACCATTTGGACCAATCGAACAAAATAATTATGAAGAATTATATAAAAATTTCCTTAAGGATGTTGGTCTTGATCATGAGGGGAATCCAGTGGTACCTGATTGGGAACCATCACAATCTTATTACGAATATATGTCATATTGGTTAAAAAAATTAAGAAGAGTTTGTTGTCATGCAAATATTTTGGAACCACAGGGGAATAATAATCAGATACAAAGTTTGAAAACTATGGATAAAGTTTTGGAATCAATGATTAAGCAGACCTTGGATAAGATTAATTATATTGAAAGAGAAATTACAAATTCTTATTTAGAAATTGGACAAATTTATGAATTTGAAAAAAAACCTGGGAAAGCATTGGAGATTTGGTCCCAGGAATTACCAAATGTTTTAGAAAAATTAGAAACTTTAAGAACCCAGTCACAACAAGGTGATAATGAATCCAAAGGGGCTGATATATACATCAGATTAACATTAAATTTACTACATCGTTTATATTATTTCATCGCTTCAGCTCATTATCAATTATATACACCTCCATTAGAAGAACTTGTCCCAGGTTTAAACCTTGATAAATCAATTTATGAAGAAATTGATCCATCATTAACAAACCCACAACAAGGACAACAGCAAGGTCCACCAGTTGATGAATCTTCAATCACGGTTTATAGAGTTTTGAATCAAGATGAACAATTACATCAAGATAAAGAAGTTGAATATTATTCATTAGCTCAGGATATAAGAAGAGAATTATTATCTGAACCTATAAAGCAAGTTAATTTGTTTGTTGAAAAATCATTGAATAAAGATTTTAGGTTTGAATATATTAATGATGATCAATTAATCATTGGTACTGGATTCTCCACCCAGGACTTGGAAATTCAAAGTTTTATGACCAGAGTCCAATCTGTCTTGATTCAATTGAATTCCCAGGCAACTATTTTAAATTCATGGATTGAAGATACCATCTCGACGATTCAAAGACCATTATTTGATTCAGTTACAGATCCAAGTGGTGATGAATATATTGGTTCTTTGGATGATCAAGAAAAATTTATAAATTATTTGGATTTTTTACAAAGATCTATTTATGATAGATCTGGTTTAATCTTGGGGAAATCTGATTCTTTGCTTGTGGGAAGTTTTGAGAATAATAATAATGGTGATTCTGAATTTAAAAATAAATTGGAAATGGAATATCCGAAATTAAATTTAACTGTTTCGTTAAGAGGATTGATTATTAATACGAAAGTTATATTATCCAAGATCCCACTGGTGGAAGATATGAAAACATTTGCAAAAATTATAGTGGATTTGAAAAAAATTTTTGAAATTCAAAAGGAAAATATCGAGAATTCCAAAAAGATTTTCAGGAATTTAAATGATTGTTTTAATTTAAGAATTAATTATTTTAAACAATTACAAGAATTAAGTGATAATGTTAAACCATTTGATGAAATAACTCATGGGAATTTACAAACAACAAATAGAGAAACAAAATTATTTTCCAAAATTGATGATTTGAAAAAAGAATTAAATTCTATAAATTCAAGAATTCGTTATTTAAAATCTCTTTCATCATCTGCAAATGACCAGAATGGTAATACAGGCTCAGATGATGAAAAAATTTGTTCTATATGTCGGTATCCAATAACAATTGGTTCTTTAACAAAATGTGGTCATCAATATTGTAAAGATTGTTTAAATCATTGGTTAGCAAGACATCGTGGTTGTCCTATTTGTAAATCTCATATAACAAAATCAGATGTTTATAATTTTACTTATAATAGAGAAGAAATTAATGTTAGGATGATTACTGAAGCAACAAGAGGTGAAGATGATGAAATTTTTAAAATTTATTCCAAAATTGATGAAAATTCATTGAAGGAGATTAATTCTATCAAGATTAATAATAATTATGGATCAAAGATTAATACTATTATTAAACAAGTTCTTTGGTTAAAAAAGCAAAACCCCCAGGTTCAAATTGTTATATATTCTCAATGGTCACAATTATTATCCATAATAGGACAAGCTTTTAATCAAAATGGTATAAAATTTCTTGGTTCAAAAAATTCATTATATAAGACAGGTTCAGGTGGGAAATCAAAAATTAAGACAGATATTTCAAATTTCAAAAAAGATTCAAGGATAACTTGTTTTTTACTAAATGCAAAAGCTGAAGCATCAGGTCTTACTTTGATTAATGCACAACATGTTTTTATATGTGAACCTTTTGTTAATTCTGCATTAGAATTACAAGCTATAAATCGGATTCATAGAATTGGACAAAAATTTGAAACTTCAGTATGGATGTTTTCTATCACGGGGAGTGTTGAAGAAAGTATTATTCTGTTATCAACAAGGAAATTCCAATCCAAGATGGAAAAATTTAATACAGAAAATTTTCAAAAAAATTTTAGTAAATTAGTGGAAAAAAATGGTGAAAGTGTTGATTCTAAAGATTTATGGAATTCTTTTTTTAGTTCTAAGATTGATAGAATTGTATAATATTATTGATCTTATACTTTCTCATGATAATATAATGATGTTATTAATTAAGAGTTTGTCCTTTTTAAATCTTGTAATCAGTTGTTAAATACACTTAAAATGCAAGGGACCAGGTCCCCAGGTACAAATTTCAAAAAATTGCTGTTCTTTTTTGAGAAATTTCGCGAATGAAATTGATTTTCATAAATTTCCTTCCAAAGTTCAAAAAAACAATAACAAACGAGAATTGTTTAAAGAGGCTTAAATTCACCTGGTTATTTTAAGAATTGTGGTTTAACTGTTGATAGCAATTGATAATTGGCGGTTGCTTAAATCTAATATTGTGGATTGTGGATTGAGGATACCGCTACGTTGAAGAGGCTATATAATACTTTGAGTAGTGTGTTAATGGTAAGAGAGGTTGAATACGTTAGATTGCTTAAAACTGAGTGGAAACGTGAGTTGATTGTTTATTCAAGAAAAACATTGAAAACACAAAACAATAAGGAAATTTTTCTTTTTATTAACATTAGATATAATCTTAGTAAGATAGTTATTGGGAGATATTGATAACAGTGGTCATAGATTAAGAATCCACAAAGTATGCTTGAGTCTCTCTTTGGTGGGTCTAATGTTAACCAGAGGAGTGAGAATGAAGGTGTTAATGGCACAACAAATGGTACTATAAATGGGAATTCAAAACAACAAAAAGGACAAGGACAGTCCCAGGGGAAAGAATACAGTGGTATAAATGATGAGAATGAAGATTATATTAATGGAACTACAAAGAATCAAAAGAATGTAGAAAATGTTGAAAAAGAAAATGCTCAAGGTGATGTTTTCAAACCTGAAGAAATACCAAATAAATTTGAATTTACTGATAATGATTTACAAGAACGTTTAATGGAAAATGTTTATCAATCAAGAGATGATGATTCAAATAATCAACCTCAAAAAGCTGATGAATCTTTAGAAAATTTTGATAAAAGACCTATTCGTATGGGTGAAGCTGGTTATAATAAACCAAATGATTATATACAAGCTGATGAACCAATAAGTTCTCAACAGATACCTCATAGTGTTGAGGGTAATGAATTATCTGAAAATGATACAAGTGAAATTTTACAACCTTCAAGTGCACCTCAACAAGGACAAGGACAAGCACAAGCACAACAATATTTACCTTCACAACCTTCAACACAAGATGGTGAAATGCCAACTCAACGACTTGGTGAAAGTCCTACTTGGTATAAAAGAATTCCATTGATTGGTACTCCTTCAAGTGCTCCTTCAACTCCTTTAGATGATTCAAATAGATGGAAAGATTTAAAACAAGTTTTAAGATTTGGTAAAAAAAGAGATTCTGAAGTTCAATTACCAAATCAACAATCTCAAGCTAAAAAACATGTATTAGATGAAACTGAAGAACAAACAAGAATGAGAGCTTCAAATTTAATTACATCTTTAATTTCAGGTTCACCTGCTGCACTTTTCGCAGGTGCTTCATTTATTCAAGATGAACATGGAAGTAGAAGAGCTCCTTTATTACTTTCTCTATTGGGACTTACTGTTCAAGATATTACAATTCCAGGTAGTAATAATAAGAAATATAAAATTAATTTAGAATATGGTGTTGGACCAAATCGTGTTAGATGGTTTGTTGTTAAAGATCTTCGAGACTTAGTTGGTTTACATTCAAGATTAAAAGTTGTTTTTTTCCAATCTTTAGGGTTTAGAGGATTTAAACCTGTTGAATTACCAAGATTTCCAAGAGCAAAAGAAGATATAAAAGAAACTAATACTTTTAATAATACTTATTTATCAGCTCAATTACCCCAAAATGATGAATTACCTTCACATAATCTTCGTCAACAATTACAAAATAATTTAGATTCTCAGGGTAATGGAACTATAAATGGTCAACATGTTACACATGGAAGATTGGATCCTGATGCTGGTGAATTACCATCAAGATCTGGTGGTCGTGATTCAGTTGAAACTGATGATATTACATCAATTAATTCAAGAACAAGTTTAAGATCTCATCTTCAAAATTTAGCTTCAAGAATTTCATCAATTGGTGAAGCTGATGGTCCAGGTGTCGGTAGTGATGCATCTCAACATGAACAATATAGATTGAAAATTGAAAATTATTTAAGACAATTATGTCTTTCTCTATCTCTTAGACCACAAGCTAATAGATTATTTCAATTTTTTGAATTATCTCCATTAAGTGTCTTGTTAAGTTATGAACAAGGTTATCAAGGTAAACAAGGTTATATGATTGTTAGATCAAGTGCTAAAGCTCAAGGTTGGAGAGTTGGACATTTAAAATATAGTGATATTAAAGGTATGGTTAGTAGACATACAAACAAATGGTTTTTGGTTAGAAATTCTTATATTATGTATACTTCAGATATTTATTCAACAACTCCATTAGAAGTCTTTTTGGTTGATTCAAGTTTTAAAATGACTTATTCAGGTGAAGATGAAAAACTTCAATTAAGAGGTAATTCTGGTGGTAGTGGCAGTGGTAGAGATAATAATTCATTATATGATGAAAATAATTCATTAAAAGATGAAGCTTTTGAAGAAGATTCAGATGGTAAACTGCCAACTCATCTTTCAATTAAATTAGAAAATAGTGAAAGATCAATGAAAATTTTAGCAACTTCAAGATATCAATTAGGTTTATGGGTTAAATCTATTGAAACTATGCAAAGTAATACCATTTGGGCTAAACCTCATAGATTTGATAGTTTTGCACCTGTTAGACAAGATGCTTTCGCTCAATGGTTTGTTGATGCAAGAGATCATTTCTGGGCTGTTAGTTCAGCAATGGAAATGGCTAAAGATGTCATTTATATTCATGATTGGTGGTTAAGTCCAGAATTATATATGAGACGTCCTGCAAATGGTAATCAAGAATGGAGATTAGATCGTATCTTGAAAAGAAAAGCTGAACAAGGTGTTAAAATTTTTGTCATTGTTTATAGAAATGTTGGTACTACTGTTGTTACAGATTCATTATGGACAAAACATTCATTAATTGATTTACATCCAAATATTCATGTTTTACGTTCACCAAATCAATGGTTACAAAATACTTATTTTTGGGCTCATCATGAAAAATTATGTATTATTGATCATACTGTTGCATTTTTAGGTGGTATTGATTTATGTTATGGTAGATATGATACACCAGATCATGTTTTAGTTGATGATTCACCACATGATTTTGCAACAAAACAAAATGCAAATGAAGAATCAATTAAATATCAAAAATTCCCTGGTAAAGATTATTCAAATCCAAGAGTTTTAGATTTCTTTGAATTAGAAAAACCTTATGAGTCAATGTATGATAGAGATTCAGTTCCTCGTATGCCATGGCATGATGTTCATATGGTTACTGCTGGTCAACCTGCTAGTGATTTAGCTAGACATTTTGTTCAAAGATGGAATTATTTGTTGAGACAAAAAAGACCATCAAGACCAACACCAATTTTAACACCACCATCTGAATATTCACCAATTGATTTGAAAAGATTTAATTTAACTGGTAATTGTGAAGTTCAATTATTAAGATCATCAGGTAATTGGTCATTAGGTTTGAAAAAAACTGAACATTCAATTCAAAATGCTTATTTAAAATTAATTGAAACTTCAGAACATTATGTTTATCTTGAAAATCAATTTTTTGTTACTGCAACAGCATTTGATGGTACTATTATTGAAAATAGAATTGGTGATGCATTAGTTGATAGAATTATTCGTGCTCATAATGAAAAGAAAAAATGGAAGGCAATTATTATGATTCCGTTAATGCCAGGTTTCCCTGGTCAATTAGATGAAGCTGATGGTTCATCTGTTAGAGTTATTATGCAATGTCAGTATATGTCAATCTCAAGAGGTTCAACTTCAATTTTTGGTAAATTGAAAAAAATGAAGATTAATCCATATGATTATATTCAATTCTTTTCATTAAGAAAATGGGGTAGAATTGGTCCAAATCGTAAGATTGTTAGTGAACAACTTTATATTCATGCCAAAACTATGGTTGTTGATGATAGAGTTGCAATCATCGGTTCTGCTAACATTAATGAAAGATCTCAAAGAGGTAATAGAGATTCAGAAATTGCTGCATGTGTTAGAGACACTGAAACTGTTAATACTACTATGAATGGTAAACCATATAAAGCAGGTAGATTTGCTCATACTTTAAGAATGAGATTAATGAGAGAACATCTTGGTATTGATGTTGATATTGTGGAAATTGTTGAAAGAAGATTTAGTAAATTAGAAGAATTAGCTAAAGCTACTAAAACTGGTCAAGATTCTAAAACTCATCAATTTCAAAGTAAAGATAATGAAGTTGCTTCTGCAATGGTTGAATTAGCTTCAAGAGATGTTTTAAATTTACCAAATGGTACACAAAAATGGCAAACTTTTAAAAAGAGAGCTGGTAAACCAACTGTTCCAAAAGTTGATGAAGAATTTTTCAAAAATATTGATAAAGATGATGGTGAAGATAAAGGTTTACCACCTCATTTGAAAGAAAAAGCTCATGAACCAGCTCCATTATTTTATCATTCATTTAATAATCGTGCTAGAGAAGAAAATACTGGTATTAGAGATAAAAAACAATTTAGTACTGATTCAAGAGTTTCAAATACTTCAAAACATAAAAATGATATTGATGGGAAAGGTCAAGATAGAATGGAATCTAAAGAATATCAAGTTTATAAATTAAATGCTGCTAAAACTTTAAAAAGATGGGCAAAAGAATCTTTAGTTAATGATACAACTGATGTGTTTTTACCAAATGTTGAACAAGTTTTAGAATTTTTAGAAAATGATGATTTTGTTGAAGATCCAACTAAATTAACAGATCAAGAAGAAATCGTTCTAGCTGAAAGAAATCAAGAAAGATGGGATTTATTAAAAAGAATTGCATATTTACAAAGAGTTGCAGCAAAACAAAAAACTCAAAATGATGATGAAAATGATAAACGTTATAAAATTGGTATTCCAACTTTAAGTAATGCATTTGCTAGACAAGAAAAACAAAATGGTGGTCAATCAGCTGTTGATAAAGTTCCAAAACAAAAAACTAATCAATATCTGGAAGCTAAACAAATGGAAAAAAATGGTAATCCTGATTCTCAAGCTCAAATTTCTGCTGAATTTCAAGAAATTGAAGAACTTCCAGGTGATAATATTCCAGTTGTTGCATTGGATTCTAAGGGTATTCGTGAAGTTTTAGATAATTTAGGAGATGCTTCTAATAATGGTGAAAGTAATTTCAATAAATTTATTGATCCATATTGTTTTGGTGATCCAATTGATGATGCATTTTATGAAGATGTATGGTTTGATAATGCATTGAGAAATTCCAAGATTTTTAGAGAAGTGTTCCATTGTCAACCAGATGATGCTGTTACAAGTTGGAAAGATTACAAAGAATTCACAAGATTAAGTACAGCTTTCAATTTAGCTCAAGATCAAGAAGTTCGTCGCAGAGAAGCTTTATTTAAATCTTATTCACATTCGGATGTTGGTGAAAATGATTCAGAAGATTTGAAACAAGTTCGTGAACGTATGCAAGAATCAAGTTCAATTTCAGCACAAGATGTTACCAAAGAAGATGTTTCAGAATCTTCAAGTGATAAACCTCAAGGCAGAAGAAGTCAAAATACTGCTATTGCTGATGAAGATGAGTATTCACCAAGAGGTAAGAGTGGTTCTTATGGTTTAAGAAGTAGATTAATGGGTGAAAGAGTCTTCGATCGTGAAACTGCTGATAGATTATTAAGTGAGATTCAAGGTCACTTGGTTTTATTCCCAGTTGATTGGTTATATAAAGAAGTTGATAGTGGTAATTGGTTTTACAATATGGATAGATTACCTCCAATTGATATTTACGATTAGTTTATTTATTTTAATTACAGGTTTGTTTTAATATGTGAATGTTTATATATATATTAAATATATTATATTATGATATATAATACAATTCATTATATAAGAATATGTACGCATGCACACTCAAATATTAATAGCATATCATGTAATCGTACCGTACATACGTGACGTATATATATATTATATAGATATATATTTACGATCGCGGATGATCCATTAAACGCATGAACTAAATATTATCAAATATATAATAATTAATTTATGTTTCATAATTTCTATTGATTGTGATTAGCTCTGGGCCCAAATATACAGTATAAAATATGTTCGTGAAATTGATTGGATCATTTAACTTTTTTGTTTGGATACCTACAATCATTATTGAACAATTAGAGTTAGTACCTTCCAAGAAAGAGCTAATAATCTCATCAACATATTCTGCGAGTTCTCCTTTGTTTTTTAAATAACTCCTATCTCCAATTGATATATCTGATTTATGATGAATATCGTCACATCTTGAAAATCTTGAAGTTAATCCAACGCCTTTTTCTGATGGTGCAGCTCTGGCTCTGGGTGGTGGATTGAGCATGGAGTAAATACCAAGATCTACGATATTATTTTCTCTCATATTCTTCACTTTGCTCCTCAATCCGTTGATTGAGATGTCCACGATCTTATTGAAAAGGTCCAAATCCGCTGTATAGTTTTGCTTTGCAAATACAAGTGCAGTTTCATTATTAGGCTCAATTGTATCCTCTTCCATTATCTGAAAAACGTGCTGGTTTTCAGTAGTATTATGACACTTTGGTCCCAAATATTCTTCTTGTTTTCTCCTGTCCTTGACATGATCAAACTCGTTTATATGAACTAATGCAGATCGTGCCATCGCTAACTTGGTCTGTAAAACTTTAATTTCGTTGTCTTTATGATTTTTTTTTACTAAGGTACCAACTCTTTCTTTAACTTCTTTACTGCCTTCAGCAGTCATCCAATCAGAAGGCGCAAACACATCTAAGGAGATATTCTTTAGATATTTCTTCATGATACTATTCTTGGTATTCAATGTTCTTACCAATTTGAGTAATGATTTGTGATTCAAGACAATTGAAATTGAAGATTGATCTACACGATCTGAGGTTTTCGTATTAATTAAATTTTCCATCCTTTCTTTTGAAGATGGATAGAGATCCAAGACTTCAAACTCGTGATCTTCCACTTTGTTCAATCTTGCATACTTGTTGTAATCGCTATATCCATAATCAACCAAAGTTGGACCATTGTAAACGAAATCGTGATCCGTGATTCTCAACATCGATGTATTTCTAATGGATAGGAAACAATGGATGTTGGTATATAATATTGGAGCTATAAGATCTATCCACATGGAATTATAAAACATATCAACTGCTTTTTTCTTATCAATGTTTGATTGTTCAATGATTTTTAACCAGATCTCTATCGGGAAAGGTCCTAACAATGATGGTGTATCACCAAGACTGAAAAGGCGAAACTTTGTTTTAGGCGGTGTGAGTCTTTTCAACACAAAAGAAGCATCATTGAGCGTTTTTTCTAAAAAATTATTGATGTTTTCATAGATATGATCTTTGATAAGCCTTAAAGGATAAACACAGTTCACTCTAGATTTCCAATAAATGTGTCTAATCTTAATGCGTATACTGGCGATAAGCGACGCTATAATTAGCTTTGAACGATTGATTAAAAACTTAGTTGAATACCTCTCATAAGGCAATAGCCCAAACCACCAACTCGGTTTTGGAACAACCTTATCCACGGAATATTTAATGCTAAAACCTTTTATATTTGCGTTCTCCCCAATGATCTTTCGAGCTATTATAAGATCAGAACGTCTAGGAGGCCAATGGGTAGATTTTAAGCCAGGACAACTTGATAACGACTTTAACATTGCTCCATTTGTTAAAGTATCGAAATTTGAGTGTAATACACCTGGAGGATAATCACTTTGGTCAAACACTTTATGTTTACCCTCAGCATATGTGTCTGATATACCATAAAGGAACCATGGATCAAAGAGTTGTGATCCCTCAACATCAATATCAAGTTCAGTTTGGTTTTCAAAATTCATAATTGATATCTTATCTACTGCTTATTAGGCTGATGTTCTTTCAATGGTATTATCAATAATTAGAAACCGAAAGATTTTCAAGTACACTAGCTTTGAATCCACGTATATAGAAACTGGAAAGCTACTTATATATTAATTTCTCGAGTTTAAATGAGATGTTTTTTAACTAGATAATTAACTGTTAGCAGAAAACAAAATGATCTCATGGGATTGAGTATTTCTAATTCTATTATTCTATTCTTCTCGTTTATCTCACGCATATATAATCGCTCAACGTCTTACAATTATATGATATAAAGAGCTCCTATATATAGCTTTTATAACGCCGGAGACATTTAGTCATATATTACACGTAAACTTCATTAGCTTATCATTTGTGTGTGATCATGATGTATTCAAATTTGAATATGGAGCTGTTAATTATAATTTATACATGGTCAGCTAGTTTCGGAAATTAGCGGTATCAATACGAGAGCATAATTTAACTCAAGTGCAAGCTGAGCTAACTTAAACTTTATATCCACTACAATTTGACTGATACCATGTTAGTTTATTCTCTCAACTTCATTTTGTTATATACATTTAAAAAAAAATTGATTAGCCCTCGAGCTCTTTGGGGTTTAGTGGTTTAGTAAAGGTTCTGGTATTGTAGTATATTTATTCAACAGGCGAACAGTTTTGATTGATTTCAATTATATTGGTTTTTTTATAACAAGTATCATCAACATTACCTTTGAAATTTTCAAAACTAATCTTCCTTCTTTTCAATTGCGTCAATAAAATACATTTTAATTGATTTGGTAACTCTCTTGTTATATTGCTTAGATCTCAAAAGCAATTTTAGAGAATTTTGTGACAGGACGTACTTACTTTCATTATCTTCAATTGTTACTCCTTTTTATTATTCCAATTGTGCAACTTTGTCTTTTTCTTTCTCTTCATTTATAGCTTGGACCGATTTTCCTCTTAGGAACTTCATTTCCAAATTTTTCATCAACATTCATCTCATCTTATTTTTTTCCTTAATTCTGAGATTTTATGGAGGTTACTTTTTTGTCTTAACCGCTGTTGAATATACTGTAGCCCCAACAGTAATTTAATGAACTAGATTGTGTATAGTTTTTAATTAATCAAATAATATAGAATTCTTGGAATGACGATAAGTTTTGAATATTAAAACTTCTAAATCTTCACCAATACCATGATTGTCGCAGGTAAGAATATTAAAAGGTGTGATAACCTCTAGTACCACAATCGTGTCATAACAGCTAAACCAACATTAGCATCAGTGTATGAAATACCAGTTAAATCAATTTCGGTTTGAATTGTATTATGACCAGCAGCATCTACTATGCCTTGAGGTAGATTCCAAAAAAGCTCAAACTTGTTGTAAGATATTGCACACGATTAAATCCCATTTTATAATGAGATTATTCATATGGTTATTGATCTAATTACCTATATGTAATAGTCAAAAAAAAAAAAAATCATTTGAATTTTTCAAAGTCAGAATAAGAGACAGAGATGAACCATATACTTAATGGTATCACAACGTAATAAAAATTTTTGACTCTTATGTAGTTCAATTTAGATGCCTTAGGTAACTTTAACTTGAAAACGAACAAATCAGTAAAGATCAACAGCAACAAAAGTATCATTTTCATGTTGATTAAAGTTTTTAAATCCAACTTGTGGTTATTAAGCAACGCTAATCATTGAATACTTTTCAAGTAACATATCCGATTCTTAAACTGCACCAACAGGATCTCTTTATAGCCTTTAGAAGTATTACAATTTTGGTTCTTGGTGATATAAGCAGAGTTATGAGAGTAAGAAGCAAGTCATGTTTATGTTAGAATTTCCTTAATAAAAATTCATTGATCATTCTTGTATCAGCTTATTTCAATCTTAAACCTTTGAGCACAAATACAAATAAAAATTGGAGAACTAACACATTAATTGAATAATATACAATACGTTCAAATCTTCAACAGCACATGATACAATAAGCTCCATAACTTTAAGCCTTTCCAAAACATATGAATGATCACATGAATTCAAATCATGATGTTCAATTAATGTCAAACAATTAGGACATTTGAATATTTTCTTCCCGGTAATCTATGTCAACTTTTATGAAACCATTATTATAAATTCCCCTGAGTCATATATGTAAGATTGATTCTCTCTTATTTGATGACATCTTGAAACAATTGGTGTGAACAAATCTCTCAAATATTTCAGTTAACAAACGTGTTTAACTCTTTTGCTTTAACTTTTGCTTCAAAGTAACCCAATAGCTTTAGATATCTATTCAATTTAATAATTTAATGGGTTATTGAGACTTTTTCTGATTAAAGTAAGACTAAGTCCAGGATAAGTTGAGACTCGAGACTCAAGACCCCTAATGCCTTCAAATCGCGGTCTTATCAGCTTATCTCAAGCACCTTATCAAGACCAATGCCGAAAAGCTGAACCAACAACAAAGCATCGACGACTGTTCCAGTTCGAAGATCAAGGAGATGTTTATTGTTTCTCGTTGAAAATGAAGACACATAAGTTCTACTAGGCTTCTATACTCTTGGAACATACCTTCACCAAAACCACGCTCGTTAACAGAAACAAGAACAAAATCGTTCATAGACAGATCATAGTTAATCATCTCTAGCTCATCAAGCAGGTACGTCAAAGGCGCCATTATTATTTTTGACAGGGGAAGATCAATTTAAAATTACACGAGACATAATAGGTTTATGATCTCAGTATAATCAAAGATGAGACCACAAGTTTCTCGAACTCAAAGTGAACAAAGAGGTCGTTCATCAACAAAGAAGGCAAGTACAAAAGGTGAGCTAAAATGGGATTATCAATTTAGACCTACTGAAGTTGTTAAAAACATTCAAAAATCTTCAGGCCATTCAAGTCTTTTAGAAAAATCAAGATCAAGAGAGGGATCTATAGTTCGTTTGAAAGAATTTGATCCTTATAATGATAAGAAAAGATCATCAAGTCTTGCTACAATAAGCTATAAACGTCCAGGTCCATCAAGAGTAAATAGTGGAATTAGATCATCAAATAATTATAAGAACCCAATGTCTGCTTATGCAAGTAATGAGGAAATTGATACAATAATACCCAATCATTCAAGTATCTTATATCAGAAATATCTTAGACCATCAACTTTAGTCCACAGCAGTGAACCTACTACGAAGTCAAATACAACACAAAATACACCAAGGAATACCAAAAATTCAGTTGCATTACCACATGATTTATTACCGGCTTTTGAAAATGTTAATATTGATCTTGATGATGAAGATCATAGGGAGCAGGAAGATGAGGATGAAGATGAATTTAATGCTCTTGATTTATCAGAATTTGATAATAAATTTACAGATTCAAACCCCAACAGTATCAAAATAGATTCTGAAAGATCAAGTCTTAACTCTACAGAAACCAAGAAGTCAAAAGAAGATAAGTTATTGAAGATTTCAACAGCACAACAGAAACCAATAGAAAAGCATGGTAGAATTCAACAACGTTTAAATTATATGAAGGAATTAAATGAAGAGAATTATCAAAATTCAAACCAAAAATGGCTAACACATGAAAATTTCCATCAGAAATTATTCTTGGAATCTTTAAATAATGATTTAAGAAGTTTGAAGAGATCAAATCACAATCCATTATACAAGTCATTGAAAAGAACACAAGATATTGATCATAAGCTTCAAGACTCTTCAGCTTCAATATCAAGTCAAAGTCTCTTAAAATCATTAGATTCAAATACAAAATCAATGAAAAAGGAAACAAATTTCACTTCTATCAAGAAGAATAAATATCCAGATATTCAAAAACTTAAAGATCTTTTACCAAAATGTCATGACATAACATCTCAACTTTGGACAAATTCAGCTAAAACTTCTGTTTCTGATATAATCACAACGAAGAAACCTTCTGGTGATACAATAGTTTCATCATATGATTCCGGAGGAATCAACTTAATTACACATACTTATCAACCAAAAGAAACAAATGTTATACATGAAAATCTTGATAATTATTCATTTGAACCAGTACCAGCAAATGATGAGACATATATTAGAGTTAGGAACTCAAAAGGGCATAGTCCCTTATCACAGAGGATTACGAATGTTTAATGACCAGTATATTTAATCACTTAATTATTTAATGAATGACTACTTCGAATATAGAAATCTGTAGTATATACACAGGATTAATCATTACTCTTGTGTTTGAACTACATAAAAGCTTGAAACATAATTTATTAAAACACATTTTAAACGCCTATACCCTAGAAAAGCACACCAACAATAAGAAAAAATCAAAACCAAAATCAAATTTGTAATTAGCTTTATAATTCGATATAATACCCAGAATCATGATGCAAATTAATCTAATACATATGAAATTCATTATTTTCAAAACCATAATAACTTTCTATATTTAAATACTCGCGAGTATATTCTTCCATGAATAGAGCATGTGATTCTGCATCTTGAATAGCTTGAATAGCTTGTTCAATTATTTGAAGTCTTTGAGCTTCGTCAAGGTCAGGAATTGGTAATGGAGGTAATTCATACTCAATTGCTTGATCTATTTGAGGGATTTGTTGAGGTTGATCAAACAAATCAGGCATTGGTAATGGTGGAAATTCCGAATCAATTGTTTGAGCTGACCCAAGTTGAGGGATTTGTTGAGGTTGATCAAACAAATCAGGTATTGGCAATGGTGGGAATTCAGGTTCTTGTAAACAATCATTTGGTTGAATTTGAGGGATTGGATTATATCCAACCATTCCAATTTCAACACCTGATGAAGAATGATTAGAAACTGATGGACCGATTTCTAATGGTCTAGTTTCAGTAACAGATTCAATATCATAATCATTAATGATTGATGTTGGTGATTCAGTTAATCCATAGATGTGTGGAATGGTTCTAACATTTGATGATGATTCTTGAGAATGATCATTAATGTTATGTTGATTGGTGAATTGTTGTTTACTGCTTGAAGCAGTGTTAGATTGTTTGCTAAGCATGTAGTTGTAGTAAGCTGAATGGCTCATATTGTTGTATATAGTTGTTGATTTATGTTAAATATGACGATGAGAGGAAAGAAAGGGGAGAAGAAAGTTTAGAAATAATTGGGAACTTGATTAGTTATATACTTTTCTTTGGAGAGTTTATTGTAAAACATGAGCTTATATTAATCTAGCATTGTTTAAAATAATACTCTTTTAAAGAACTCATCTGTGTAAACTCAAAGAAAAGACTCAAAATGATGAGAAAAGCTGCACTTATATAGTGAGAAATTTGAATAATGACTAGCTCAGCTTCACATTTCGTATGATAAGTATCTTAATACATATCACAGTACAGCTTATACATCCCACTTCTCTTTGTAAAACTAGCTTATTCAAAGTTATATAGTGTGAATTTAGTTTAGTTTATAAAAAATTTATGCCCATCTGTCATCAAATCGGGTCAGTAATATTTGTATGCGACCCAAACCGGTAAAATCCGATTTTTTTGTTGATTAATTATGGAAAGAACAATTGATGTCTAATAAATTGAACAGCCATTTCTTTGGGATTAGCAAAGATATATCAGATACTTTTCATTATAATGTCTACACAAACTTTTAATTTCTCAAACTCATGTGATCTTGAGGTACATACCTCTCCTTTTGGGATTTCTGGGATATATATAAAAGTTGAAAATAGTGATTCAGTTGGGATTGGTTCCACAATGGGTAGATTAACAGGTCATACCAGTGGGAAATTACATTATAATAAAAATGAAGATCTTGTGAATACAAAATTCAAATTATATGGATTGATTGAAGATAAGGATATTCTAAGGATTGATTTTGTGAAGATTTTAGATCCAAGAAATGGTACAAATAATGAAGGTGATAAAACTAATGATGGGAAAAAAGAAGGTGAAGTTAAGAAAGAAGAAGATTCAGATGAGAAACCCACAGAAGTTAAGAGTGAAAACCCAGGAGATGAGGGGTATGAAGTTCCGGATTTGGTTTTTAGAGGTAAAGCACCAGTTGGTAGACCAGATGTTGTGGAACCATTTATTGGTATCTTTAGTTTTGAAAAATCATCATAATCATACACTAGGGAATGGTTTCAATAATTAGTGGAAAAAAGATTGGTTTGAGTTTTGGTTTCAATTTGTTTATTTCTTGGTTTGTGTTAAGGCAACTTCTGTATTATATATTTAGAGTATAAACTACAATATTATGTTTAAGATATGTGTGTACATTTTCTTTTTATTTATTGTATGCAAATTTTGTAAGGAATTATATAATTTATAGTTTGTAGTAATTTTTGATTAACTAAAATAATTTGAAGTCATAGCTTTAGCAACATTAAATCCAAATAAACTAATAAAATATAAAACTGAAAAAATTCCAATTGGGAATAAAATTAATTGTGTATGCTCCAAGAATGGTAATGCATTATAACCATAAAAAGTTATGATAAAGTAATAACTTATACTTATGAAGTATAATGTATTACCCAAGAATAATCCAAACCAATTTGACATTGTTAATAATGGTAATAAAATGAATTGAATCATATATAATAATACCCAAATGACCAAGAATGAATTACAATGAACATCAAAACAATAAGCCCATTCTAAATCACCTTCAGTTACAGCACCAATTGTATTATTTGTGTTTCTTTTTCTAAAGAATCTATTTGCTAAAAACCAACCTAATGTTGATATAAATACACCAACAATGAAAAAATCAATGAAAACCATATAAAGAATTAATTTTAATATTGAAATAATATTTGGTGAATATGCAACACCCCATGCAATCGCACTTAATGTTAAAAACCCAACTAATAATATCATGAATGAAGGATCATCTCTTGCCCATCTATTTTTGGTCTGTTTATGATAATATAAAGATTTATAAACTCTCTTTGGTGAAACAATAAGATAAAAAATCTCCCATATTGCAGTTTCAAAATCCAATGTTGGAGGTTTGAAAAATCTTTTAATGAAAATGGGTATTTTGAAATTTGATCTTGATGGAGAGAATCTATCTGTTCTAGATCCAAACACCCTACTTCTATTAGTTCCATTTGAAGTTGAACTTCTTCCCGATCTAAATGATGCCAGATCATCTTGTGAAAGATCGTTAATAGTGGTTGGTAGGATTGAACTATGGGAAGATGACCCCATTGTACCTAGGTTTGGAGTATACGATCTCTTGGACATTGGTCAATTCTCCTTATTCCTTAGAGTAACTCTGTTGTGTGTCAAAAGAGCTCTGGAGTCTTTGTACTCTTGCTGATATTGTTGATTGTTTTGTTTTCGCTAATTGTTAGTTGTTAATAACCGGGAAAAGATGGTTAGGGCAACACGCAAATAGTCATCTGACTGGTCACATGATAAAATTTATAAGCATTTCGATTGAAATTTAATACAAAAGTATTGATTTCTTTATTTACTACAGGTTATTGGAAGTTCTCAATATAAATATCGATTGTACATTACTATTATCCCTTTTATCCATAGCAATTTGACGGTCTATTATACAAGTTTTATGAGCATTTTCTATAATTAATAAACATCAATTTAACCCAAGTATCTATCTAATGGTTCACCAAGAACATCTTCAATAACTTTGACTAATCCAGTACGGACTTCTAATTCAACATCTTCATCATCATCTTCCAACAATTCAGCAATGATTGGAACTAATTGAGGTAATAATGTTAACCATTGATCACCAACTTTTTGATAAACAGCTTTTAATGATCTAATAGCCCATAATTTTTCTCTTGGTTTACAGTCAGCCTTCATATGTGAAATAAATAATTGATTCAATTGTTTGTTATGTTCATCTGATGATGCATTTTGACCTAAAGCACCAATAGCTTTGACTAAATATTTACCAATTGAATCTTCAATGTTTTTCAATTGGGACAATAAAGTTTCAGATGCAAGATCAAATCTTGCTTGTGCTTGCCAATATTCATCTTGATCAAATTTGAAAGATGAAGTTAATGCATTCAAAATAATACGACGTAAATTAATATCATCCAATTCTGATGAAACATATCTGTTCAAAACTTTGATTGTTGATTCAAAGAAATAAGTGAAATATGTGGTAACAATTGATCTTAAACTTTCTTGTAATTTGTTAAAGAATCTAAAGAATGAAGTTAATCTTTCAACTTCAGTAATATTGGTATTTGTTACACCTTCACCATCAAAAGCCCAACGAACTAATAATGCAAATGATGGTCTAAATGTTTTATCATTTAATTTCAAA
This sequence comes from Hansenula ciferrii, assembly GCF_000313485.1. Classification (NCBI taxonomy): domain Eukaryota; kingdom Fungi; phylum Ascomycota; class Saccharomycetes; order Phaffomycetales; family Wickerhamomycetaceae; genus Hansenula; species Hansenula ciferrii. The sequence continues at coordinate 29,336 of NW_011887540.1, read as the reverse complement.
ACATATTTGTTGGCAATACCATGGAAGAAAGCTTCAATACGATGAATAGCATTATTATCAAATTCACTTTCTGATCTAAATTCAAATAATCTGATTAATAAACCAAAGAATTTTGGTGCTTGTGAAGTTGCAGTCTTCTTTTCAATAACATCAACAGTTGATTCTAAAGTGTTTAAGTATAAACCAATTGAAGTAGCATCTAATTTAGATGTTTCATTCCAAATATTAGACAAGACCTTCATTAAAGCTGTATGTTCCATATTTTGAGCAATAACTTGAACAATAGAACCTCTAACTTGTTCTGAAACTCCATCAGCTTTATAAACAGCTCTTAAAATATCTTGAAGATTGGTAGTAACAAAAGCTGGAATACGTTTAACGTAACTTGCTAATAATAATAAAACAGATAACTGTAAAGTACCTCTTGATTCTTCATCTTCAATTTCTAATGATTGATTGAAAATTTTTAATGATGGAGGAACAATCTTTGGGAAAAATGCAATTGATTTAATACCTAATGCTGAAACAATGTTTGTGATAACACTTAATGAAGAAACAATAGTTTCACCATCTGTACTTAATAAACCAGATTCTGAAACACTTAATTTCAAAGTTTCAATTAATAATTCATCACCTAATTGTGGTCCGAATTTTTGAGTTAATGAACTTAAACCATCTAATGAAACTTGAGCAAGTTCTTTATTAGATTTAATAATATCAAACCAAACTTCAATTAATGATCTAGCAGCTTCCAATGCTTCTTCATTTTCTGATGATTCCAAATCAAATTTTTCTAATGACAATAATGTTAAACTTTGAAGAACAGTAACATCAATAGATGAATCTGAAAGTAAATTGGTAATTGATTCAACAAATCTTCTAATAGATAACAATGCTAAAACATCACTTAAGAATTTTAATAATTGGACACCAATTTCACCTTTATAACTATCACCGATTAATTGTAATAATGATTTAACTAATGAACCGAAAGATCTAGTAATTGCACTGGATTCAGTTTCAGCTTTAGATTCATCATAAATAATAGTAGCTAATTTCAATTGTAATTGAGGAACAGTGACTTCATCACCGCCTGAAATAGAAGAATCGATGAATTTCAACATGTTAGCTTTCAATGAAATCAATTCTTCAGTATTTGCTGAAACAACAGTTGAGTTGAAAATTGGACTCTTATAATAAACATCAGAGTTTGGTGAATCTCTAGTAACTTGTTCTAATGGAATATTTTTCCAAATTTCAATAAATGAGTTTAATGAAGATAATTGTTCAACAGCAGTAAATTGTTTCAATAATGATGCTGCAAATTCGATTAATGATTTAGCTTCAGCTGAACGGTTCTTCAAACTAGCATTTGAGTATTGAGCACCAATCAAGAAAAGAATGATATGTAAGGATAATTCTGAACCAAGAGTTGAAGCTAAAGTTGTGAAAATTCTAACTCTTCTATGTCTTGGAATATGAGCAAAAGCAGATGCGAAACTTGTTAATAAAAATTCAATTTCATCAGATTTTTTATCATTTGATGCATTAGCTAAGGCTGGAATAACATGAACAACAGTTTGTTCAACAACATGAACAGAAAATTCATCATCTTGACGGACAGTATGAGCACCCATGAATGTGAAAATTGGCATAACAGAATGCAAAACAATTTCTGGAGCTAATGCAGCTAATTCAGCAACAACAAGTAATAATCTGTTTTGAACTTGTGGAGATGGTGATGATCTAATAGTAGCAACAACGATATCAGTTCTAACAGAGTTAGATTCTAGTTGAGCATTTTCTGTCTTCAAGTATCTAATGATTTTAACCATTGTAACAGCTAAAGTTTCCTGAGTATACAAGACTGGTAAACCAGCATCACCACCTAAAGTTTCCAAATCAGCTAATAAGTTGAATAAAGAACTTAATAATTGTGAAGTTGGTTTTAATGAACCTAAGCTCTTATCTAAAGTTTCTAAAACAACAGTAATTTTTTGTAAATGATGTTCGGCAATTTTAGCAAGTTCACCATTGTTTAAAGCTTGTCTAGTTGAAGCAGATGATCTTCTTCTTCTTTTTGGAACACCTGGATCTTCTTGAGGTTTATTAATTTGTGAATCTTTTAATAATTCAACAATGATTTCACTTGTTAATGGTAATGATTGTAAAGTAGCAACTGTATCATATGAATTATCACCTTCAGTAGCTAATGAATCAACAATAGCCTTGGATAATTTCAATTTGTATTCATATTTCAAACTATCAAAAATAGTAATAACTCTAGCAGCTGCTAATTCACCTAATTGTTCATATGATGAGTTTAATGCATTAATCAAAAATTGTATAGCAAATTGATGTTTTTCCTTTGGAGCAACAATACCAACGATTTCACTTTCAAATTCTTTAAAATCAGCTTTGTTAACTTGAGAATTTAAATACCAGGTATCTCTATTAGAAACATAATTTTCAAGTAAAGATTGGAAAATTTGTGATAAAGAAGCACCTTTGATACTTGGAATTGATGCCTTAATAACTCTGATTAAAGTTAATTTAACTGATGGAATTGAAACAATGTTGGCTTGATTAGCTAAAAATACCAAAAATAATTGAGCATGTTTTTTAGCATTTGATAAAACATTAGTGACACCTGAACTTTCAATGAAATGGCTTTCTAAGATTGAGTTCAATAATGCAGTACCGTCTTTTGGTGAAATTAATTGTAAATCTTTAGAATCTGATCCATAAATTGTATCAGCTTGATAGAAATTATCAGATGCTTTTCTTTTAGAAATTGTTTTCAAAATATCAGAAGCTAAAATTCTAACAGAACGACGTGTATCATATAAAGCTGCAAGTAAAGATGGGACTAATGTTAAAAGATTTGATTTTTCATCAAGTTTGACAATTAAGCTTTTCAATGTAGTTAATGCATTAACTTTAGCAAACCCTGGAGCAGATTGTGAAACACCAGCTCTTACAAGGAATGTCAAATAACCATCTTGTGATTTGAATGATGACTTGAATTCTTCAACGGCTTTCAATTGTAATGATTTGATGTATAAAGCTAAGTATTCATTGAATGAAGCATTTAAGCCTGACGCTAAGAATGAGACAGTATCTGTTTGTTTTGATGAGAATGTTTCAATCAATTGTTTCTTTTGTTGTTGATCATCAATTTGAACAACTTCTTTTGTAACAGTTTCTTCAGTGTCATCTGAAGATTCTAAAGATAATGAAGTTTGTAATTTGGCTTCTAACATATCATTATTCAATTTCAAATCTTCCAAAGATTTCAAAAATAATTCTTTATTGTTCTTGATGTAAAATTCAATCAATTCTGTGATATCAGATTTATCTTGTTCAACATTATCAATGGCATTAATAGAATCTTTGATGATAAATGATAATTCGTATTCTGGTAATTGGACCTTTTTCAAAATTGATAAAACTAATTGAATTCTGTTATCAAATTCATAAGCTAAAATAGTTTTGACTAAAACAGTAACTAATTTTTCTGATCTGATACTTTTATCAGTTAAAATATCATTAAAACGTTCTTCATCACTAACAACCAATTTTATCAATAATCTATAAATTCTAACTGGAATGTTTTCATAACGTGCTGTATTTAAAGATTGGAACAGTTTGGTGATACAGATCAAAGCAGAGTTTTCAACCTTTTTTGGAATTTTAGCTAAGATTGTTTCAGTAGCAGCATAAATGATTTCTGGTGATAATGGAACCGCTGCTGATAAAACAGCTAAGATTGTATGACTTGAAACGTGAGCGTCAGAGTTGGCAGTTGAAAGGAACTTAGCGGACACTTCTAATAACAATGGAATCAATTCATCAATTTTCTTTGTATCCTTTGAGTAAACCGCAATGACATTGATGGCGGTACAGGTGAAAAACAACAATTGGTTTGTGTATAAGATATTTTTAGAAGCAATATCTTGTAAATATTTGCTGTAAAGATTCAAAAGGTCTAAGTCAGTAAAGATTTTAATCATAGAAGTGTTTGTTGGTGATCTTTCATTGTTTTTGAATCCATTTAAACCTGAAAATAATGGTGGTAATTTAGTAATATCCAAAATTCTCTTGAAAACAGGACTTTGATAGTAGTTGATAGTACTTAACAACAAGTTTTCAGCATTATGAACATGAATTTGGAAACGACGAACCAACCATTCAGTAGCATGGATAGCTGGGGCCAAGTTCCATCTTGGTGATATCAATGAAAGATATGCATTAACGGCATTGTCTAAATCCTTGTTTTGTTCAGCAGTTTGGACGTTTCTATCAACAGAGACTGAGGTTTCACTGAATAAAGAGTTTTTAAAAAAGGCAAATCTTTTATCAACAGTAATTAACTCTTCTAAAGCTTCATAAGCATTTGAATAAATGATTTCATAATCTTGTGTAGCTGCAACTTTTGAGGTATAGATCAAAGAGACGGAGTGTAATTTTTGTCTCTTTTTACGATCAAAGGCAACAGTGCTATTAGCAGCAGCAATGTTACTTAACTGAGAAGCTAAAGACATGGCCCTGTGTTCTATAATCTGGTGATTTGGTGAATATTGATGTTTATAGTAGTACTACAATTCTTTTTTTTTGTTATATAAAAACATGAAAAAAAAATTTTGGCCTGCAGGAATTTTGATAAGCGCAACATTTTTGACATCAAATGTATAAACTTTCGAGGAATTCAAGAAACTACAGCGGTAGATCTGTCAGGTCTACTGTTTATCGAATGATATACACTCAGAGATACAATACGGAGTTGAATTTAATTCTGATTAAAATATATTAAGTTTATATCTTTTAATTACTGTAAATGTAAAATGAACTTTTTTGTATAATTTGTTAATCTTTGCAAAAGTAAATCACAAAGTAAAAACACTTGTAGATTTCTTACCAAATGGATAAACAAAGATTGTTGATGCAAATAAACCAACTGAGATACCAATAGCAACTTCCACCATGGTAACCCCGAAACTTAAACTTGATCCAGTTGCTGAAGAAGAAGAAGAAGTGGTACTATTACGGGTTAATGAATTAGCATTTTGAACACCAGATAATAAAGAAGCTTGAGATGCAATACCTGAAGGAACTTGGACGAAAATTGCAGGTAACATGGCAGAAACAGCAAGACCTTTCCAGATTCTTGAGTATAAATTACCTAAAACACCAATAACAAAAGCACCAACTGCAGCTGTGAATTCTGTTGAATTTTTGAAATGTTTACCTGCAAAGAAATTAACAACATAACCTGCACATGAGATGAAAAGCATGACTGGTAATTGGAACCATTTGGCTTGATTAATTAAGCATAACCCAATTGTAAACATTGGAACGAAAAGAAATTTATACCAATCACTAATTTGTTCATGACAAACTGTTTCAGAAGTTGCATTCTTATCAATCCAACCATAAAGAGCTGCACCTAATGTAATACCAAACCCTAAGAATAAAGAGTATATAATAGCATAAAACATACGAACAGCACCTGCAACCAAATTTCTAGATTGTAATTCTAATGAACCACATAAAATAATATAACCTGGTAAAATTAAAGCTAATGAACCCTGGACAACTGATGAAAAACAAATACCTGAACCTTCAATTGAACCTAACGCACGACCAACAAAAGAAACAACAATAGCAGCTGTAACTTCGAAAACATTTGAATATAAATTAGATCTTGGTGCGATTAAAAATTGTAAAGACCCAACACAACCACCAATTAAGAATGAAACTGGTAAATTAACCCAACCACCACCAAAGGCAAATGGTGTAACCATAGATGATGCGAAAGCATATAATAAAGCACATAACCATGGTGGGAATGCAGGTTTCATTGATAACAAATCATCCAAATCGTTTGAAGCTTCTTCGACACCAACTAAGTCATGAATAACTTGCTTATAGATTCTATGAACACGATGTAATTTATAAAGATTCAAACCTTGAGGACATCTAACCAATTGAACTTCTGAAGTTCTTGTTGTAGCATCACCAAATGAAACAATCATACAACCTGGGAAATAAATAAATTGACCATCAATTTCTAAAACTCTTGCGGTCATTGTTAAATATTCTTCTAATCTATGAGTTGGTGCACCATAAAGCATTAATGCCTTACACATACGTAAAACAAAACGTTGTCTTTGTAAAATATCTGCAATATGAACAGTAATTCTTGCTTGAGCTTGTTCTTTTTTGAATTTTAAATTTGAAGCACCTTTTTTCAGTTTTGGTCTTGTTTTTTCAAAACTTGGTAAATAATTACTTGATGCACTTGCAGCATTTGCAGCTGTGTTTGCAGCTGTTGAAACCCCTGAGTAAGCGGTATTACCAACAAATGAAGCACCCGAATAAGCTGTATTACCAACATTTTTAACACCACTTTTCAATTTGCCTAATGCAGTCTTAGAACCTTTTTGAGATGATGATGAACCTTCACCTAAATCAGTAGTACTTTGATTTTTACTATTTAAAGCACTTTGAGATTCACTTTCATCAATTGCAACTTTTCTTTTACCTAAACCTTTCAAACGACCAGCTAAAGTTTCACCACCACCACTGTGAGGTGGATATTCTTCTGTTGGTGTAACAGCACCAGAATTTGGTTGGAAAGGATCAGTTTCAGAAATACCTCCAAGACTTTGTTGAGATTTAGAAGCTTCCATTGGATTTTGATACATTTTTAATAATGATGATAAAACACCACCACGAACTCTTTCAGGTGGAGCAATATATTGATCACCACTTGAATCCAAATTCATTTCAAAGATACCATCTTCATCTCTCAAGTATAAATCTGGATTTGGCGCTTTAAAACTTTCAGAGTGTGAATGAATTGATGCATTATCTCTTAATGTTGCTTCATCTGCATTCAAAAAACTTGAAGCACCAGCAGCACCACGACGACCACCATGAGCACCAACAATACCGCTAGCTTCATTTTTAAATAATTCAGGATCTAAAGTTTGCATTTCAACACCTTCATCACTAACGATTTTTCTTTGAGCTTCTTCATCATCTTGTTTCTTTTTTGCTTCTTCTCTTGAAGCACCTGGTGCAAGACCACCACCACTTATATTAACAAATTTTGAGAAAAAATTATCTTCAGGTGGTTTATTTCTATTAAAATCTTCATCTTCATCATCTGAACTATAATTTTCTGGATTAACTAATTTTTTAAAAGCATTTTTTAATTTTTTGACACCAATTTTTTCACCATCATTTGAAGAATTTGAAGAATTTGAAGAATTTGTTGAAGTTTGAGTATTTGATCTTTGAGGTTTTTCTAATTTTACATCTTTACTCTTTGTAGATTTTGATCTTTTGACATTTGATGGATCATCATTTGAATCAGAATTAATATCAACATCACTTCCATCATCATCACTATTATAAAATTCAACATTTTTCTTACGCTGATTTTTTTCTTCATTTAATTTTGTTAATTTATCATTATATTGTTTATCTAATTCAGGATCAAATGTATCATTGTTTTCTGCAAGATCTGTACTTGACATGAATTCTCTTTTAAAAGTTTGATCTGCATCATCTTGAAATTCTTGAGCTCTTGCAGTTCTTCTATCGAAAATTTTTGAAGAACTTAAATTTGGTGAAACATGAGTTTGTTGAGAACTATCACTATAAGAACCATTACCACCTTGAGTAGCACTAATATGTTGTTGAGTTTGAGCAATCAAATTTTCATGACCTTCATCAGCTGGTGGAGTTCCAATATTTTCCATTCTTTGGAAAGTTGGTAATTTAACAGCACCTGGTGAACCAGCACTACCTTGACCTTGATTAGCTTCTAATTGAGAATTTGGAGAACCTGGAGAACCATTAGATTTTTGTGATTTTGTAGAAAAATAATCATCTTTCAATGAACCACCAGATAAAACACGACGATGTAATTTTTTATTTTGTTGAGAAGCTGAAGGTTTCGGTAGGAATGATGATGGTTTTGGACTATGTAAACGATGTGAATGAGCTGGATGATTACCTGGAGAAATTTGATTTTTTGGAGCTGAATAACCACCGCCAGCGCTTAAAGTTGAAGAACCATGGATACTACCTTCATCTTGTTGTTGTTGATATAATTTTGACATTGTCAAGATTGAAGAACTTGATTTTTGTAATGGTGATTGTGGTCTTACTGGAGGTTTTGAAGACGCATTTTCATAATGAGAATTCCCAGAACCAGGAGAAGATGGTGGTGACATTATTAAATGAGACTATGTGATTTGAATGTATTGTATAAGTTTTGTTTTTGAGCGAAAGTATTGATATGACGCGTGTATGATGGTTTGTTGTTATTTTAGAATAGCAATATCACTTTTGATATTGTGATGTTTATTTCTGGTAGAAAATTCGTGTCTATTTTGTCTTTTTGTGATGTTTTGAAGACCTGAGATCAGCTAAAAGCTTTATGAGTTGTTGATGAGTAGAACACCCAAGTCTCTTTTGCACACAATCGAAAGTTCCCAGCTTCAAAGATTTCAATCAGGGATTCGTGATGTTTTATATTCGTTCAGTTTGCAATTGCAATATTTTACGCTTCGGTCTTGACGTATTGAAAATCATCTTCACAAACGTCAGACAGCTCAGTACAGCGTACAGCCATTCTCGATTCTCCCGCCAAACACAAAACAATAGAAGGAGACCCCTGCCTACGCTACACAGACTACACAGAAACATGAGAAAAGATTAATAGAAAATGGAGGTTCTTTATCATTATTATAGACTCAATTGAAATAACCAATATATAGGTCTTGATCTTATTTTTCATCATTGAATGTTGTTCTTTGTGATACAACTTTGCAATTCCTAGACAGCGCTAAAAGAAATGATTCCGCACCAGACAGATCGAGCCCTTCTGCCTAGCCTTCTGCCTAGCCTGCTCTCAGTATATCCCCGATTCCCACTAAGGTTCTGCCGTTCTTGCTTAAATCCATAGCAAGTCTAGAAGGAATATGAAACAATTTTGGCTGAAACAACTATTTTTAGTGCACTGGAGTTAAACTTTAGTAGAATTGAACAAATTTATTAGGAAACTTTACCTTTGATATTTATAATTTTAGTGCTTGATTGAATCATCGATAGCATTGATTCTGTAAGTTATTACAAGGGAATCCCCTTCCCATACAGTAAGGCATCTAGATCTAATCAGCCCTTGGTGGAATTCTCATCAGATCACTATACCAACATTCCTTCTGTATGAGAAATTAACGTTGATCAGAGGAGAGTAAGTAAGAATTTATGGATTGTCGCAGTATGATACGTATAGATCAACAGGATTATAGAGGGCTTATATGCTATGTAATTAATTCTGATGTAAACGTGGAAGGTTTCACAAGTTCAAAGCTGATATCAAGATATATATAATCGATTGACTAGTATCCATTTGATGAAGGAACAACTTCAATGGAATATACTATATACTCTCTGATACTGCTTATGAGATCCTTCTTCGATGATGAATCTATGCATTGATTATATAAAAGCCGTGATAATTTGTTCGTATTTTGCACTCCTTTGAAAAATATTAATTAACTCAGGCACAAAAGGATCGAAGAATTTTTAACTTTAATTGATCAAGCTGGTACATACTAATTTAATTACTTCTGAAAATCTAAAATGTTTAAACTTTAAACAGTGCATATATATTGGACCTTGATTGGCCCAGCTCTTATATGAAATTAAAATTATGATCTTTGAAAGAAGCTAGAACTTGCTTCTCGAATGTTGAAGTTATAACTAGACTGTGATATACAGCAATATATTGAAGCTCGGATGTACCTAATACTTTAGTTGTTGTGTCGTTGTTCAGATCTGTTGAAATAATACATAATACTACTTTTGTGTAATTGCTTGCGACTCGCGAGAAAAAAAAATGAAAATCAACTTCAAAGTTCAAACTTCAACTCGCGGTCAAATTTTTCATTAGTATATAGCTGTACCGATGATTTCGCGGTAGTTACTAGTAATTGATTTATATAATAGAATTTTCAACAACGACGCTTTATAATCCATGTATTAAACAGTTCCAGGAGAATATCTCTATTTAAAGTAACTTTTTATATCTCAAGCATATCGGGTGTCTTTTCATTACTGTAATAAAATAATAAGATATAGATTTTAGATTGATATATATACCAAGAAATTCGCGATAATTTTTCATACTAATAAATAATTCGCGCAGAATTTTATAATGATCAAGCGTTTATATCAAATCTTTTGTAAAATTTGAGCCAAAATCTTATACCATCACACGAGATCACTATAAAAAAGCGCTCTTTGCCAAAGTCATACAATGCATTGCTAAATTTCAACTCACACGTGTGATTCATTACCTACAAAACCATATAGCTCATAATTAATGTCGTTTATTTGGATATTCTTATATTGACTAGTTTAGGTGATAGCCTTAACGAATATCCGCTCAAAAAATTTTCCCCAACAAATTATATTAGACATACTGCAGGGACCCCACTGATGATACAGTATACTCGAGTGCAAATTGAGCTGATTCCCATGATTGAAAATTTTCAATTTCTATCTTTACTTGTTGATGAATTAGTTCAATTTTGTTTTACATTTCGCGGGCTTGCTATATTTCTTACCCAAATCTACTTAATCATCACAAGTTAATAACTTTAAAAAGATGCAACTCGTACTTCAACAACTTGTCTGATATTGCTTAGTGGATATAGGCAGACCCTAGTACTCCATTTTTCAAAATATAACCCCAGATAGACCCCACGCTGTATACTTTTTATAAAGTGTTTATACATTAGAGACCCAAAATCTTACAAGTCCGCTATTTATTTGATATTGGCTATTACTTTAATTGATAAATTACATACCAGAGTTACAATTAATCATGTTATAATATAACTTGTCTCATCATCAGAACTGCAATATGTGAAAATTCTCTCATATATAAATTGGGTACGATGGCCTTTTAATTAATCAAGCTTTCCAATTTTGAAAATTTCAATTATCATTGATCATCACAATCACAACTGTGAATATTTTACTATTCAAGTCAATTCTAACTTATAATCATAATGTGGTGTATGAACGTTTATAAATTGATTGGTTTAGTCACTTTTTTCTTGGGATTTTCATTGGCTGAAGAATTGATAACTATTGATTCCGATGTTAAGACTCTTTCAAGTACCCCAGGGAATTTTGATTACCAATTTTTTTCAACAGGACATAGTAATTATGAAGAATCTGGATTTCAAGCTGCTTATGTTATCACAGGGGATGCTAATCCATATGATGTATCTGAATCAAGAACTTTCCATTTAGAATGGTGGTTTGAATTTGATGATGATTATAATGGAGAGTATTCATCTCTTTCACCAATGGATCCAAACTTTATTAATTATTATGGTGAAGTTAATCTTAAACGTGGTTCTGCTTATATTTCTCATGAGTTTACTGCATTTTGTCCTGATGATATATCAGAAATTCCTTCATTTTGTAAAATGCCAGGATATCAATTAAATTTTGAAAGAAATGAGGTTGGTTGTGAAATTTAAACGATTCCTACTTATGATGGTCATTTTTCTGAAGGTCATATTGTTAATTGGGATTGCTTAAAATTTGTGAAAAATATCTGTATACCAGGTCCAGCACCACCAGAACCAGAACCATCTTTTTCCTCTTCATCATCATCATCTTCATCATTATCTTCAAGTTATAGCTCATCTGAAATATCATCAAGTTCTTCAATAGAATCATCAAGTTCTTCAGTGTCCTCAAGCTCTTCAATATTATCATCTAGTTCTTCAATTTCATCACTAAGCTCCTCGCTTTCATGGAGCTCTTCAATTACATCCACATCATCAACTTTATCAAGTTCTTCTATTTCATCATGGTCTTCCACTTCAGATATACTATCTTCAAGCGATTCAGAATCTTCATCAGAACTTCCATACACCTCATCATTATTTCCTGATACTTCTTCTTCAACATTATCCTCATCATCATCATCATCCTCCTCCTCATCATCATCATCATCCTCATCCTCCTCCTCCTCATCATCATCATCATTATCATCCTCATCTTCATCATTTGACCCCTTCTGGCCAACTTTCTCCCCGGCATCATCATCAACAAGTTCTGAAGAAAGTTCACTCTTTACAACACAAACCGATGAGTTTGAATTCAGTTCTATTATACCAATTACTTATACCTCATCATCATCATCGTCATTATCATCAGTATCATCATCACCGTTATCAACATCAACATCAATATCAACATCATTATCTTCTTCTTATTCTTCTTTTGATTCTCTATCAACCTCATCACAACTGTCTTCAAGTTTTATCTCATCATGTGATTCATCATCTTCAAGTTTTATCTCATCATGGGATTCATCATCTTCAAGAGCCTCTGAAGTTACATCAACCTCAGAGGTCTTTACATCTACTCAAGTCTCCACAATTTCTTCAAGTTTATCATCATCATCATCTCTAGAAAATTCTACAATATTTTCATACTCAAGTATAACAACTGAAACCACAATAATAGATTATAGGGATCAAACTATTGAAAGAAGCTCTACAACCCCAGAAACTATTACACAAGCTTCCAATACCATAATCACAGATTTTATTACCTTCTCCCCATTATCAGAAACAACTAGAGAAGAATTGATTACACAGGTTACGATTACTACAGCTACATACGATGATGATTTACAGGGGGGCGAAATGAATCATGAAAGCACACAGTCAGATGATCAACTTACCGCTGGAGATTCAAACTTAATTGATACAGAACAATTCACTTCAGGAATTTTATCAAAAGGTGATTTTAAGGATTCAGATGACTCAAATAATAATAATAATTATAAAACTATTGATTACCCAGAGAATAGCCGCTCTAATGAAGATTATTCATCGATAAGTGAAAATATTTCAACAGCACTTGATCCTGCCAAAACTTCACAACCAGATTCAGTTATACCCAGATCATCCAAATACTCCACTAGTACATTAGAATCAATCTCTTCACAGAGTATTTCAGATCTCTCAACTACAACTTCATCAACTAATTTACAAACAAGTTCAGGCTCAAATAATTCAAGAATTTCAAATTCTATGGAATCAGTAGAGCAATATGAAGGTATTGGGCCTATAAAGATTATTAACTGGCCGGCGCTCGCATTCACCTCAGCAATCTTTATTGTTTTATTATAAGAGATATCTACTTGGATATCATTATCACTAATTCAGTTCTATCATACCCTTGCAGAAGTTGCAGTACATGTTTTTCTTAAATACATGTTAATTAATATTTTCGCATAATTATACTATCTAGTATTCAGACAGTACAGTATATTGATCAGATTTACAATATCCTTAATTTTTAATAAATGATTGACGTTATATCTTATTCTTGAATTGTATGATAAGTTATAGTAGCTATAGATCGGATTCAAATGACATATATAAGTGGATTATTTCTGATCAAATCTAACGAGCTGAAATATAGCTCCAAAGTTCATTCGCTGAAATTAAAATACATGACCCATTGTACAATAATAATACATATTTTAAGGCTCACTTTATAGAGCACCGAGGACAGCGGCTAGGAGTACTCTGTATGAAAGGAATCGTATTAAACGGATGTACAGCTTACTGTTTAAAAAATCATTTTACAAGAGAAAAGAGGCTTCAAAACTTTTATCATTGCGTAGCGCCCGGATCTTTAGCTTGATTTTCTTATATGATGTTTGTTTCTCAATTTCAAGCGTTAAATGTGTTCTGTTGGGTACAATATTATCTAAGATCTTTCGTTTATAAGAGAAGAAATTTTAGGTAGGGGACATAACCACACCCAAATACGAGGGCAAAAAATCACGTGTAGATCCTCGAAGCTCATAAATATCGCGACATTTTTAGTACAATTCATACGCGCGAATCTAAAAGTATCAACAGCCAATATATGTGAAATGCACACTAAAATCAACGTATAAACAATAAGGAGAACTAAAGCCAATTAGCTACATCACACTTAATAAGTCAAAATGCCACCAATAATATATTAATACTCCTCTTTTGGTTACCTACGCAGTACGGGGTAGTACTAGCCGCTGTAAATAAGGATTTGGAACGCTATGTCATTCTCATCACATACATTATTGTTTTAACCGCTGTCACAAAATCGGATAATTTATACCAACTTCCATTTTTTGCATCAACAAATTTGTTTCAAAATACCAACAAAATGAAATTTTTAAAACATTTATATATAGAAGATTTGAACGATTTGAAACTTGACCTTTTACATATTCATCATCACGGCGGCTAAGGCAATTAAACTGATCAAATTCAATACAACAAGGAAAATGTAAAGAAGAAACCAGTATCATTTTGATATCCATTATGACTTTCATCTCAAGTGCTACAGAAAACTAACATTTTTTTGTCTCAAAAGAAGATTTCTATTCCCATCTCCAGGTTAACAACGAAATCTAATTTTATTTCCAAATTTGGTCCTGATTTTTAGCGCGCTTTCAAGATTTAAGGATATAATTCTCATTTAAACTGGTTTTGTGTCATTGACTTTATATTAAAGAGGTTTCTATCTTTCTACTTGTTTCCATTCAGCTCTTATTATACAGGGCGGTTGAGTTCTTCATTCATCACTATTATCATATTTGGTCTTTTAATCGTTATCTGTGCTCAAGATATTGTTGGTTTACAATTAGATGTCCATTTGCCGCCTATTAGTTGATTCTATAAGTTGGGTTTTATTTCATCTCTTTTTCATTAAGGAGTACTATTTCAGAAATTAAGAAGCTTCAGTTCAAGTCAAATTGTTTCTAAGTTATTCAATAGAGGTTAGTGCATTGAGTCTGGTTCTTTTTGGTTTACTTTATCAATATTTCGACGAGAATAAGATGGGCGCCAATGGTAGAAACTCACCAAAGAAGATCAAGGTTCCAGCAGATGTCAATAATCCACCGTTTTATTTGCCGCTCAAGTCATTGTCAAGATATAAACTTGTTAGCAATTTGGGTAATGGTAGTTTTGGGAGTGTCCAGCTAGCAAAATCAACTGTTGATCTTTATGATGTTTCCAAATTCACAGCTTTCAATAACACATTAATGGAAAGGACTGAGAAGTTTAATAATGAAAACCATTTCAATAAGAAAGTTGGTCTTGTTGCCATCAAAACAATGACTAAAAAATTGAACTTGATTAATGACTATGCCAAAATCAAAGAAATCAGGTTCATATTATCTATTCCATATCATTTAAATCTTGTTCAAATGTATGAAATGTTCATTGATAATAGAGACTACAAATTACACATCGTTATGGAATGTTTAGATCAAAATCTTTATCAATTAATGAAGGCTAGAAGATATAACAATTTTTCTCAAACAACTTTAAGATCCATCTTGTCTCAAATTTTAAATGGTATTCGTCATATCCATAAGTGTGAATATTTTCATAGAGATATCAAACCGGAAAACATTTTGGTGACACCATCTAATAGATTTTATGACCAAAATTATATTAACTCTTCAAACTTTAAATATCATGATAGTTTTATTGTTAAAATTGCTGACTATGGGTTGGCTCGTCATGTTGATAATAAAAGACCATATACTTCATATGTCTCAACAAGATGGTATAGGTCTCCAGAGATTTTATTGAGAAAAAATTGGTATTCAAAGCCTGTTGATATCTGGGCTTTCGGGTCTGTTGCTTGTGAAGTTGCAACATTTAGACCTTTATTTCCAGGATCTGATGAACTTGATCAAATCTGGAAAGTTTTTGATGTTTTGGGTACCCCATACTCCAAGAATCCACTTCCAAATTATTATCCATCTTATGGATATTGGGATGAAGTCCAAACATTATCATCTCAATTGAAACTCGAATTTTCTAGAGTTCAACAAAGTGTTGATATATCATTCTTCCTTCCTAGTCCTGAATTGGCACCTCTTTGTGATGTCATTAGAGCTTGTTTAACATGGGATCCTAATACAAGAGCCACTGTTGATGACCTTTGCTCGATGCCTTACTTCAAAGGAACTTGTGTTGATGATTCACCAACTCTTCCACTTCCAATTCCAGTACCAGCACACTTGAAATCTTCAAAGAACAATATCTTGACCGAGGCTGTTGGTAACTCATACGTTTCGAAAGCTGGAATATTGGCTGGGATTCCAAATATGCAAAATAATGGGCTTTCAAAGGGTAAATTGGTTGACACAGGTAAAAGTTGGAATGATAGTACTAATATTATTGACAATAAGATCACCAAGCTGTCTAATCAAGTCAGTGGTACAAATGAATCATTCGTTACCAAGTGCTTAGACGATCAAGCTTCATCTGATCCATTTACTCTTGATTTGGATACCCAAGAAAATCTTGTTAATTCTTCAAATGATGAAAATCAAAATGCATTCAATAATAATGGTTTCCATAATGTCAACAATATTAGCCAAAATTTCACATATACAAGTTACAACTCTACCAAACCAAGGACAACACTCAAACCTTCAACTGATGATTATAATTTATTGCACTATACAGGTGGTAATAATATGTATCCTTTTAGCCCTAATATTGATCCAAACTATGTTTATAACCCACATAATAATCAACACCACAACCATCAACAGGGTCAACAGATACACTTCAACTACACACATGGAGATCTTTTCACCAATTCTAACGATTTGGTCAGCATAAAGCCTAATACAATAGATGAAAATTTTTCACATAATTCACCAAAAAACAATAATCGTCAATATGGAGTTGATGGCTCAAGTTTAAATATTGATGAAATAATTGATACTCCGATTGACGAAATAGAGGATAAGCTTTTATTTCAAGGAACAACAACAAATGGAAGTATTCAAGGGTTGTATCCAAATGATTATCAGCAAAATCAAAGAAATGATAATGCTGAGGTTGGTAATGATTCAACTCATTCGAATTTACCTTTATTTACTGGAGAATTGCTATCAAAGTTCAATTTACGCAGAACTAACAATGAAGTCTCTACAGATTCTTCATTTCCAGATATTCAAGACCCATATGATGTTTACCAATAGATTATATTGGTTAATTTTTTTGCTTTGAAAAAGTGAACGTCACGTTCAATATTTATGATTGCAGAGATTATAGTAAGAAAAAATCAAGTGTTAAATTAAGAAGAATTCAAAAATATATCAATAATATACAAGAAATGTGCATATTGTATGCATATTCCATCTTCAATTTGAACTGGATCTTATTAAATGTAGCTACATATATTTGCTAATGCGTATAGATCATCAATGAAAAGCAATCATAAATTATATTATTAATATTAGTGAACTGTATAATCAACCATGATTTAAAATGAAGCGAATTGAACGTGCAAACGAATCCAAAAAAAAAAAAATCAAACAAACAAACGAATGACAAATATGAATGCAAAAACTCTTTAAAGGCAAAAAAAAAACACAAAATAACTTCTGAAAATTGAAAGATAAATAAATAATACCAATCAAGTTGGTTTCTTCTTTTTAACATAATCTGCAAAACTTAATTTCTTCTTCGGCTGTGGGGGTTCTTTATTAATTGTTGTTGGCGATATAATATTATTGACATTAGGTTTCACGTCTTGAGTTATTAGTTCAATTGGGATAGGTAAATATTGGAATTGTTGTTTTTCTTGTTGTGTTTGAGGTGGAAGTTGAGGTTGTGTTTGAGGGTTTGAAGGATCTCCAAGCCTTCTCTTTTTACTGAAATATTTATAAATGTATGGTCTTATTCCTATATCTTCTTCTTCTGTTGGATCAGATTGTCTATTTGATCCTGTTGGTATGGAAGACTTAACTTGAGCATATGAATCTCTCATATTTGAAGTTTCTCTTGCTATTAAACGACTTTGAATTGATGAATATTGAGCTTCTTTTTGTAATAATTTTAATCCACTTGTATTATTCCCCTTACGTGTTGCTCTATAAATATGTGCACTTGCCTTTTTAACCTTTGATAATGAACATTCATTTACTTGAGTACAACCACATTCTGTGAATGATAATATAGATTCCACTGAAAGGACTAATGAAGGTTTCACTGCATCACTTGTTTGATCAAATGGTCTACCTTCTTCAATGGATTTAATTGGATGATTAACATCCCAATTCCAATTTAATGTTAATTCAGCACCAGGCTTAATTAATTTAATTGCTCTTAAAACAAATTTAACTTTTTCCTTTGAAATAATAACAGTTTGTAATTCACAATTTGCATTACAACTTCTTCTTATAAATCTTGTTAAATTACCAGAATTTCTTGCATCAATAACTAATGGAAATCCAGGTATAAATTGAACTTGTGGTTTTTCAACACCCCATATTCTATAATGATTACGAGAATCTGTAATGTATTTATCTTTATTACCAATTTCACCAAGATATTCACCAATTAAATCACCAATTGAAATAGTTGATTCTGTGAAAAGTCCTAATCTTGAAAGACCATTAAATTTTTTATTATTGATTTCTGAATATGGTTTAATATTCAATTGAGGGAAATTTGTTGATTCATATTCTTTTTGAGAAATTTGATAAAATAATGGATTATCTAATTTTTTCAAATTATCTGTAAAATTATAAATCGATTCATCTTGATAATCATAATCATTTAATGCAAAATAAATGGTTTGATAAGCATCTTTAACATCTAAAACTTGAATGTCATCATCTTCTAAATTTTTACCATATGCATTTTGTTTTGGTTTTGGTCTTGTTGGTTTATTTGATTGATTTGATTGTTCATTCTTCAATTTATCATCACTTGAATCTTGACCTGAACCTTCTTTTGGATCGTTACCACCAACATTATTATTATTATTATTATTTGAACCATCACCTTCAGAATTACGACTTCTTCTTTCTTTTCTTCTTCTTATTGAATTTAATCTTTGAGTTTGTAGTGCTTTAGCCTTTTTAACATCAATTTTTCTTGGTGAACAAACATTACATAAATAATCATCTGGTACATTATCCATAGAGCTTATACCCATACAAACAGCATGTTGCCATCTATAACAATTATCACATTGGATTGTAAATCCATCATCATCTTCAAAACTACAAACACATGTGATTAAACCAGAATCTGGATCAACAATTCGATCTTTTGGTACACTGAAACTTTCAGTACGTGGTTTCTTTTTAGCTTGTTTTCTTTGTCTTTTAGGTTTTGGTTCATTATCAGCTTCATGTTCTGTACTTGATTCTGGTTGTTTTGAAGTAGGTTTTGATTCTTCTTTTGATGGTAATGGTTGTTCTTCTTCTGTTTCATTATTATATTGTGTATCATCAGTGGACGTGTGCTCTTTGATTATAGTAGTATCATCATTATCTTTGGATTCAACATCTGTTTCATTTGCATCATGTTTAGAAATATCACTTTCAACAGAAGTTTCATCATCTTGTTTTAGTGGAATTTGATCTGGGGTTGTAGCTTTTTCATCATTAACTTTATTATCATTTTGTAATTCTTGTCTAATAATTTCAGCTCTTTCTTGTAATGCACCTAATTGTTCTTTACTAACTTGTTTTTGAGCGTTCTTTAAAATTTCATCCGAAGATTTGGAACCTTTTTCTTTTAATTTTTCAATAATTTGTTGATTTAAACTATTTTGATCATTATGATTAATTAGAGGTAATGGAACACCAGCAGCAGCAGCTAATGCAGCAGCAGCAACCATTGCCTTTTGAGATTTATCAGGTTCACCTTCATTATCAGAATCAGCTAAAGCTGCGATTGCAGGACCTGGTGAAGCCAAATTATTTATTCTCGGGCTTCGTATAGCTGTTGGATTTGGAGTTGAAGATGGTCTTGAAGAATTTGGAGCAATGGGAGTTGGTTTCACAGTATGACTTGGTAGCAATGAAGTAGTTGATGATTTAGGTAAAGATGGTGCTTCTTTTGATTCTTGTGGTAAAGTTTGTTTTGGTAATGGGGGTGATTCATTAGTTATAGCAGCATTATGAAACATTAGCAAAGTTGAAGCATCTTCCAGCAACGAGTTACTAGCGCCTGGATTAGGAGCACCAGCCACGGGTTGGTTTTCTGACATATGTAATCACCTTGATTCACTTCTTTATAATAATTGTTTTGGTATTTTTTGCTGTTGTTGATGAAGCTGAGAATAAAAGTAAAATATTTCAAAATTTCAGTGATGCTCGTTTATGTCTCACCAAAAGTATATATAGATCACAACAAACACGATTCAGCAGCCAAAGATGAAAGGAAGACAGCGACTTTATATTGATTCCTCAGTACCAATGTACTTATGAGCAAGATCCAGCTTTGAAAGGTGTTTAAACGAGTCCTGATGGTGTGATTGCCAGTCGTATCTGTTATTTTCTCTGTTCTTTCTAGTTAAACGAAGCTGTTTTGAGATAAAATCATCAAAAAATATACGCGAGAACCGAGGGCAAAGAAGCTTTGAGAAAATTTGTATGTACAGTCACGTGAACGCCTCCTCGGAATTCTTTTGTGAGTGTGACCCGGTTATTAGGAAATCGATTTTGCCCACCAATTTTTTGAATGCCATCTAATATTGAAAGAGTAATTGGAGTTGGAGTTTGGTATCAGTTTACCAAGTGGTTGATCTAGTTGAGTTTGTTAAATAGACTGGTTAATCTCTAATTGAATATTCGTAATGGTATGTATATACTATGTCGTCTTTTTTCTGGATTGGAAATGACTTGTGGAACCATAAATACTAACAATTGATTAAGGCTCATAGATTAATAGTTCAAGTTATATTTACAGGTGCTCAAGTGTTTGGTAGAGCATTCACTGAGGCTTATCGTCAAGCTGCTACACAAACAGCCAAACAATCATCAAGTTCGACTGCAAAAGCTGCTCGTGATTTTGGTATAACATTAGATGAATCATCAAAAATTTTAGATGTTGATTTAAAAAATGTTACATTAGATAAAATTGATGAAAAATATAATTATTTATTTGATGTTAATGGTAAAGAGAAGGCAAATTCATTTTATTTACAATCAAAAGTTTATTGGGCTGCTGAACGTCTAAAGGGTGAATTAAAAGCTAAAGAAGAAGCGAAAAATGCAAAGAGTGAGACGAAGGAAGAAGGAACGCAAGATCAACCAAAAGCGTGATAATATAGATGGAAGGAAAGAAGAAAGCCATAATGAATACGCATCAAAATACTTGTATATATTATATATTAATGAATTTTAGATAATGAACGGCCATGTAGTATGTAGACCGTAGTGGTAGAAAGTTAATCAGTAAAGAAGTTATAATCAGAACGTAATAGTGTCATAGATGTAATAGATGCAACTACAGAATAATTTTTTGAAACCAATATATGAATTGAAAACACTATACAAAATTTATATAAAGGCATGTAGCATCATGGAAATAGAACAATTTACCATCATCAATCACCTTAAGTGAAGATCATAATTGTCATCTATCAACCTATTTCATAATGCAAAAAGTACATTAATCTAAGAAACAGAAACGAAATTTTTATTGTGACTAATCTGTTAAAAAAGTCAATAAAAATTTAGCTGATACGTATAGAAATCCAATCATATCAAATAACGAACAACTGGACCTATACTAGGTTTCTAAGAAGAGTGATCCCCGAAAGAACCCCCTTCTATAGTGTATATGTTATATATCTTTATATGAGATAGTATAACCACTACTGATGATGGCCTTTTTAAATAAGTAAGGGAGACCTGTAACAGAGGGAAACCTGTTTAATTTATACTTTTCCAAATTTTCATAAAGTTCGCGAAACGTTAAGTTGGAAAAAAGAAAAAATTTTTTTTTCGCATACAATTTGAAAAGTTGCTATAGTGATCTTGAATAAATTCGCGGCTATTAACTTTAGGGCATATTCATGTTCAGTCAGTGAACGGGTTATATTGGGAAATTAGCTATATATCTAAATCTATATAATACACTGTTAAAAAGTGATGTAGTCTTCATTGGTTTCCAAGGCATCATTTTGTGCATTAGAAGTACTAATTGAATCAAGATCATCATCTTCACTATCACTATCATATAAATTAGCTGGATTTTGTTCAATATCTGATCTGATTTGAGCTCTTGGATCCTGGTGTAAATTATCTAATTTAGTCAAGTTTGGTAATTGGAAATTTTCTGGATCTAATGTATTAAATAATAATTTTGCATCTAAATTATCTTGATCTAAATGTGTTAATTTACAATGTTTACCTCTTGGACACTCTCTAAATAATTGATAATCTGGACATTCATAGATATGTCTAAATTTACATGCTTTACCTCTAAAACAATATCCTCCAATGGCAAATGGACGACATATTAATTCTAATTCTGGATATGAATGTAAAAATAAACAATCTGGATTTTTACATGATCCATTAATATAGAAATGACATAATGGAACTGTGTGTTCATTTGGTTCATGTGATAATGCACATTCACCTTGACATATACCTCTAACATATCTTTTACAAAGTGCAATTTTTGCTTTATTATGAGTATATCTGCATGTGCTTTCACGAGTACAAACACCTTTGAAAAAAGTGTGGTTAGTATTTTCCTGGAAAGTCTCTTTAAATTAGGACTCACCTGTCTTTTGGTAATAACGACATTGTTCTTTCAAAAAACTATTTTTAATTCTTTGTTAGTATTATTCTCTATCTTGTATACCATAGTGTTGAAACTATACATACACTTTTTGATCTGTTAACTTCAAACTTCCATTCTTTGTTCTTGTATAATCATATCCATTCCATTGTAACTTCATTGGTTTAATACCAGTTGGGATATCAGTGGGCACCAATCTAGCACCATATTTAGAAATTGCATAAATATCACCATCAATAAGACAACGATCACATAAATCTAATTTAACTCTATTTTTAGAGGCACGAACTTCCAATTTCTTAATTAAAATCTTATATTTGGCATCTTGTAATTTAGCAGCTTTTTCCTCTTTACTTAAATTTTTCTCTTGTAATTCTTTATCATAAATATTCTTGTTAATTAATTTACGACCATTTGAAGACACTGTGGAAACAAACTCTGAATCAGATACTTGGTTATTCACCACCAATGTTCTGTTTCTAATAGGGAAAGTACCTCTCCCACGAGCCCATCCTCTGCCTCTGCCTCTTCCTCTGAATCCACCGCTGCCTCTAGTGGATGGATAAGCGCTGTATGGTGCACTGTTAGATAAATCCTTTTGCTGAGATTGATTTCTCCCTTGATTGATGGCGTCTAAATATTGTTAGCTTTACTCCAATTTGAAAAGCACAAAAAGACTGATACGATACTCACTCCGTAGCCTGGCAATTTCTTCTGATAACCCACCGCTCATTCTTTTCTGTGAAGTTAGTTGGTGATCTTCTTTTGCTCTTCTGAATTGTTTCTTGATTAAAAGTTTTGTTCTGTTGAGAAAATTCGTGGAACTTTTTAATTAGGCGCTGATATTTTCATCAACGCCATCAAAACAATTGAATGTGATAAGCAACAGGTAATAAAAAGACTACGGAATAGAACTACTGAAAACAGCAAGATGAGTATCAAAAACACTGCTGTGAAAGATCTCAGAGACTTACTTCCCATTGATGATGATTCATTGGGTCAAATGGTGGATAATGCCTTAGCACTACCCTCTCAAAGCGCAATTACAGAGTATTGGCTCGGACTATTGGGTGAAGCTCCAGATGCTTTAACTTTTATAGAAAATTTCACCACCAAATTGACAGCTCCAGTTGAACCAAAACCTAGTCCCAAACCTTCTAAACCACAGTTCAAACCAGTTGCAAATACACCTTCGAGACCTCCAAGTGGTAGAAACGATAAGAATCCATGGAATCAACCTGTTGCTGAAAAGAATAAATTGAATAATAAACCAAGATTAAGTAAGAATGTTAGTTCAACTACTTCTCAATTGCTGGATAAACCTCAAGAAAAACCATCAAAACAAAGTGCTAAACGTGAAAAACAGAGGAAAGTTGATAATTTAAACGATTTAGATGAAATTTTAAAACAATTAGAAGTGGAAGATTCAAATAACATTGATCCAAGTGCTAAAGTTGTATGTAACTGTATGGCTACAAGACATCCATTATTTGAAGCTGCGCCAAATTGTTTGAATTGTGGTAAGATCATATGTGTTAAAGAAGGTTATAGACCATGTAGTTTCTGTGGACATGAAATTATTTCATTAGAGGAAAAATTACAAATTATTCAAGTGTTAAGAGGTGAAAAATTACAATTAGAATCACCTTCAAGAACTCCAGAACCTCAATCTTCAAATGAAAAACAAAAAAAGAAAAAAATTACACTAAGTTCAGGTGCTGGTGTAAATTTATGGAATCAACAAGATGCATTATTTAAAAAATTAGAAGCTGAGGATTTGAAAAAAGCTGCATTAGCTAAAAAGCAAGCTGAAGAATCAAAGAAATTAAAAGAACAAGATGAAGAATTAAGTTATTATAGTAATCAAAAGGGTATTGATCCTGATTTATTAAAAGCTCAGAAAAATTTAGAAAATTTATTAAATTTCCAAGCTAATAGTGCAGAAAGAACCAAGATTATTGATCAAGCTTCAGATTTTGAAATACCCACCGGTTCTAATTTAAATATATGGTCAAGTAGTGTTGAAAAGGCACTTCAATTAAAGAAACAACAAAAACAAATGAGAAAAATGGAGAAGAAGCAAAAAGAACTTGATGGTAGAGGTAAAAAAGTTATGGAAATGGTTATTGGTAAAGATGGTAAAGTAATTATGAAAGAACGTAAAATTGATCATGAACCTGAAGATAGTGAAGATGAATTAGATAATGAAGAAATTGCTAAACTTGAAAAAGATATTCAATCAAAGAAAAATCAATCAAGTGAAGAAGCTTCTAAAAATATATATGATTATGAAAAAGAGATCGCCAAATGGGAGAAACCTAAATATCAAGGTACCGAATCATCTAATGAAACTGTTGAAACTAAAGCTACAGAATCATTAGAAAAGGCTAAATGGGATAGAATTCAACTTGGTGGTGATTCAAAAAACATTGAAGATATGTTGGTTGTTATATAAGCTCAATATGAATCTGATACAATGTCATTTCTGGACTATATTTGTAGCAGAACCCCTTCTCTTTTATCTAAATACGACTTTCAAATATTGGTTATACCTGATGATCAACCAATAAATATATTTGAATATAAAATGGATTCGCGTATGATTTCTCGTTTTTCTTCCTTTGAAGCACCCCATATTTTTTTTTCTATGGAATTAGTTTTTTCAAAACAATTATACAAAGAACAACAAGTTCAACAAACTGGACACAGACCATATAGAACTTTGGTATGATAAGACGCTGCTGACGAACGGATTACCACTGTCACTATGACCAAGAAACTACCATTGAACGAGAGACTGAACAGAAGACCCATCGCTAGGGCTTGCGAGTTCTGTCACCAAAAACATTTACAATGTGATTCTAGTGAGTCAAAACAACCAATCGTTGATATTATAAGACCATGGTGTACTAACAACTCATTCATATAGCACGTCCTTGTAAGAATTGTACAAAGAGAGGAGTGGGTCATAATTGTAAAGATGTTGAAAGAAAACGTGCCAAATATCTTGCTGATGATTCTAAAAGTAAACAAACTACAAAAAGAAGGAAATCCACAATTTCAAATTCAGAATCTGCAAACACTTCAACGGATGAGACTACAAGAACACCTTCTGTTTCTACTTCATTACCTATTGATACCAAATTTCAACCTATACTTCCAAATGCTTCCATAAGTGTGAATGAAGGTTCTTTATTTACAAATTATAGTCAAGATTCAACTCCACAGATATCAAATCAGCACCAGCAACACCAACAGCAACAACAACACCAACAAATGAACCAAGCACTTCAAGTACCACCATCCCACTCACATATACAAGGCTATAACGATGCGTTGAATTCCAGGAAAACAAGGGGCGCTTCACCTACAATAAATCGATTAATACAAAGAGAACCATCAATATCAACATCAACTCGTGAATATTCACCACCAGGAGATGTGTTTTCTTCACTATTTGCAAATGAAGAATATTCTCAATTGGCTGATATCATTGATAAATCTGGTGGATTGGGAAATGAAACTCCATTAAGTCAACATAGTCATGGTAATCAATCAATTAATTTTAATTCTGAATTTCAAAGTTCTTTACAAAATGATAATAATACAAGACCTTATATATCACTGAGTGATAATTCCATAAATCATAATCAAAGTTTTTCATATGATTTAGTTCCAGAGGAAGATTATACTTCACCTTTAATTATTAGAAATATGATTCAAATACCTGATGATGTTTATAATGTTCAAATAAATTCATATAATTACCCCAAGGCATATCATGCATTATTAAATTATTTGAAAACAAGATTTAATAAGGAACAATTAATTAAAATTGCCAAATTTATGGCTGATTATAGACCAAGTTTTATAGCTGCAACAAGATCACTTGTTGAATTAGATTTATTATTTGCAGAACGGTCATTCCAAAGATCATTATTAGAATATGAATCAATGTCAAGTCTTTCATCTTCTCCTACAATCATGTGGAGACGAACAGGGGAAATTGTTGCCGTGAGTTCAGAATTTTCATCATTAACATCACATTCAAAATTTGCCCTTTTATCTAAAAGAACATTTATCATTGAGTTGATGAATGAATCATCAGCTTTAGATTATTTTAAATTATTTAGTTCTGTTGCATTTGGTGATTTGAATGGTGTTATTATAACAGAATGTACATTATTAAACCCCAATGGTGAACCCATAAGATGTGCTTCAACTTGGACAGTTAAACGTGATGTTTTCGATATCCCCATGTTGATTGTTGGTCAATTCTTACCAATCTTGCAAGTGAAATGATCTTGTGTTTTATTTATTACTATGTATCAGTATACAACTAATTGCTAATTGATTAATTTAAATGAATTCAAGTAGTTTATATATTTTTCATTTGATCTCGTATAAATAGCCTAGGCCCATGTTTTGAAAATTTATTTCTTTTTATCCCCGGCCAACATATTTGAAGAAAAATTTATATCTAACAAAAAAATTTATTAGATCTCCATAAAGAAAACCAATACTTCAGCTTATTAGTTTATATTCGATTCAATTGATATTCAATTTCAAACCAATATCAACTAATATCCACAATCATGGCTCAAGAATCAGCTACCGATAAAGCTTCATTAGCTTTCAGTGAACAACATTATTTCAGTTCTTATGATCATTTTGGTATTCATGAAGAAATGTTAAAAGATCAAGTTCGTACTTTAAGTTATAGACAAGCTATTTTCAAAAATAAAGATTTGTTTAAAGATAAGGTTGTCTTAGATGTTGGTTGTGGTACTGGTATCTTATCATTATTTGCTGCCCAAGCTGGTGCTAAACATGTTATTGCTGTTGATATGTCAAATATTATTGAAATGGCACAAAAAATTGTTGATTTAAATGGTTATAGTGATAAAATTACTTTAGTTAGAGGTAAATTAGAAGATGTTAAATTACCATATCCAGAAGTTGATATTATCATTAGTGAATGGATGGGTTATTTCCTTTTATATGAATCAATGTTAGATACTGTTTTATATGCAAGAGATCATTATTTGAAAAAAGGTGGTTTAATTTTCCCAGATCGTGCTACAATGAGAATTGCAGGTATTGAAGATGGTGCTTATAAAGATGATAAAATTCATTATTGGGAAAATGTTTATGGATTTGATTATACTCCATTCATTGATATTGCAATGTGTGAACCTTTAGTTGATATTGTGGAAAAAAATGCCGTTGCAACAACAAGTGCAGAATTAATTGATATTGATATAAATACAGTTAAAATTGAAGATTTAGCTTTTTTCAAAAGTTTCAAATTAAAAGCTTTAAGAGATGATCAAATCCATGGTTTAGTTGCTTGGTTTGATATTTGGTTCCCTTCAAATGATCCGAAGAATGAAGTTTATTTCTCAACAGGTCCTCATGCTCATTATACTCATTGGAAACAAACTGTTGTTTACTTAGATCAAGTATTAGATGTTAAAAAAGATGAAGAAATTGAAATAACTTTAGCTAATAGACCAAATGCAACAAATCCAAGAGAATTAGATATTGAAGTTGAATGGAATTTAAAAGTTAATGATGAATATAGAGCTCAAAAGGGTAAATATAACTACTTCATGCGTTAGAAGAATCAATGTATCACAGTACATTGAAATTCTAATGCCTTTATTTCTTGATCATGGTACTTATGTTTTGATATTGCTTTTAGATCTTTATTGCTATAGATTTATGTACGAATTAGTATAAAATTGCATATATGTATAATAGAATATATTGAATTAAATTAATGATATAAAATCAAATGTAGATATAATAGCTTATATTTGATAGCAATTTACTATATATAGCAATTAATATATTAGCTGTACAATACTAATATGGTAGACGTCAATGTAGATCATCTCTTAAATTTTGATCATATACCCAATGATTTTTAACAGCTTTTAATCATGCTGATTGAGTTGAGTATGGACATGCGGTTATAATTTATTTCGATAGCTTATTTTTGATAGCAAATTATTCATTATTTGGATCTTATGATTCTGTTGATTGATCTAAGGTTATTTCAATATAATTGTATAACATCTTTAATTCCAAACTTATACCTTCCATTAGCTTCAACATCAGGTTCTTGAGACGTTCCATCTGTTTTCAAATGTTTGTTGATTAAATCAGATAATGGAATCAATTGATTGACTTCTAATTCTCTCTTTTTGTAAAACCACCAGAAAAGGAATTCTTTAATGGTTGTTGGTTTTGTAGAAATGTTTTCAAGATAGTAGTAGTTGAATTCAATCTTTGTAGCGTCTGCAGATTTCAGCTCAATATACAAGTATTGAAATCCATCAGTGACCAGAATATCGGCTACTCCTAAAAGGATCATGTTCAATAAAAACTTGCTCAACAGTCTGTTCACCTTTGGAAACTCGGATGAGTCTTTTGAAAGCCTACCTTGGAATAATTTAAGAAGGACTTCTATATCTTTTGGTTTTTCAATTTCAATGATCCATCTTCTAGCAGCATCTTCAGTACAACCAATGAAAATATCTGGCTTAATAACCACTTTAGATAATATTGATCTCATTTTATTATTTCCCAAAGGATAATACTCAAAAAGTTCATCTGTTTGAGTTGGAATTCTTTCAAAGC